>NC_081142.1:14315820-14515820 GCF_958295425.1 Solea solea
TTTACACGGTCCTGTCCATCAAAGAAGTCTTATACTGTATCTTCACATATAACAAAGCAAATTGTATTTTACATGTTTATCTGCTGACAGCAGCTGCTACAAACATAACATAAACACATTAGGAACTTTAAGTAATGCATTGCATTTACTGACCAGTCCTCATCTTCAGGGATGGAAGTAAGCGGGGGGTTCAGGCAGTATGTGTGATAGGCCATGTCGCATTCATCACACAGCAGCTGTTTGTCAGGATCCTGCTTGATGCCGCAGATGTGGCAGTTACAAAAGCGGCAGTTTTTTTTTAGGTCGTCCTTACAGTGCTTACACTCGGGTCCATTTGATCCTGAAGAATAGAAATTTCATATTTTATGCCAATACACAACATTTTTACATTTGTGTTGAAATACATCTCCTGACACCAGATTATAGCAGATTCTACAGATAAAACAAATGTTGACATAAGGCACATAATCATTTGTCAACACAGAGCACACAAGTTTAAAATTACTTTTTTGTGGACTCTCAGATCCAGCTGGTGCATCAGTGAGGGAACCAGGGTCCTCAATTTTGTAGATTTCAGTCAGGAACTTGATCCGGCAATCATTTAGAGAGTCACCAGCATCACTGTAAACAAAGGCACAACCTTAATTACAACAGGTAGTACATAATCATTAAAATACAAACTGTCCAAACCTTTGAATAAAAAAAGAAGAAAAAATACAAATGGCAAAAAAAGATTACATTTTGTAAGTAAGAAATGTTAACTGTGTTAAGGGGGGGCTTTCATGCCTGTATCAGGAGAGCTGAGCGTGAAGGGGAGAGAGCAGCGGGAAGATATGCAGCAAAGTTCCACAGGTGGGATCAAACCTGGGTGGTTGCGATGGGCCCTTTGCCCCATGTGGAAACAGCTCTACCAACTGAGCCATCATGCTTTCTTAAGATTTATTTCTATAGTATGTTTAAAAACAACCTCAGTTGACCAAAGTTCTGTACAAAAATACAAATGCAAAATAAAATTTGCTGTAGGGCTGTGAAGTCCCAATCGACTGGTCGATTTATGAGTCGATACGTTCTGGTTCGACTCAAATTCTGATAAGTCGACTTGTTGCCATGTAAATTTCATACAGTCTATGGTTAATTTAATTTCATCTGGAGGACCAAGTGCTAATGGGGGTGTTTTCAGAGCACCCCTGTTCCACAGGTAACAGCGTGTTTTCAGAGAACACCCCCCTTGTTTTCAGTATTTTGGATTAGCCCAACCCACAAGAAGCAGATAGAGTATGTCCAGTGGTTTTATTTCATTTAGTTTATATATTTGTATTTATTATAATATAGTATAAGTATATTTTTCGGAAAATCATGCGCTATGATATTGCGCAGATACACGTGATGCAAAACACTTTCAGCCGCTGGAGTGTGAGGCTTTAAGAGGTCAGTTAGACAGGACTTGCAGAGGCAACTACACAGACAGGGAAAGAATAGTGATACACCACATAATTCAAATGGGAATTTTGACCCACCCTCTGCTATTCCATCCAATCTGAGATAGATAAAAATTCAAGAATGCAGAAATGTGACTACTAACCGAAAAACAATTAAACATTACATCTATGTTCTTACCCAAGGATAATCTTGGCATAGACTTCTCGCAGGGTGCGTGTCTCCCTCTTCTTTTGGATCTCAGCGTCATACCAGTATCCACGCTCTTTGGGGTCATCTGGGTTGTAGTTTACCATAACAACCATTCCTGGTTCCAACTGGTGCCACTGGTACAGTGTACGGGCCCGCGGGCGAACATCCTTTGTCAGCAACGGAATTACCCCGTTCTCTGGGTAGCTGGGATGATAAATATCAAGGTGTTAATTTGAATGTATAAAAGTACTATGTTTGAATGATGAGAACAAGTTTAAGAACTGAAACCATGCAACACAAATGCACCTGAAAATAACACCAGAGCAATGTTCAGGCAGGGCAGAGAAACCAATAACCTTGTCCAGCAAAGGGACGCTTAATTTAAAAATGCCAATTGATAACGATCCAACGTGAGCCTTTAAGAAACTATGACATGTTAATCGTCAACTTTTGCTCCATGATGACCAAGTCAAGTAATGATGTGTAAGATAGTAAACATTAACAGTGAACATTGGTGGACAAAAATAAAGAGCAGCAGTGGCACAAAGTTTGCCAGTTACCAGAGACACAAATAAGCAAAACCAGGCACATTGGTAAAACCGAAATTTCATCCATCAGTCTCCATATTTGTTGTAGTCCATAATGTTTCAACACATGTTCAAAGTAAACACTCATCACCACATCAAACATTTTTTGGTTTGAATGTCTTATTTCATGTTACAGCTGCATGAGTAGCTAACCAGAATGATCAGTGATGAGAGGAACATTTCAGGTTGACATCAATACTAGCTGAGCTAGTCAGAAAGTTGATGGAAAAAGAGGGTTCTTACTCTTCATATTTAACATGGTACAGTATCTCTTCCTCTGAAGGCTGGGCCTCTGCAGCATCCACTGTAGGCGTCTTGGTGGTCTTTGTAACATTTGTGATCTGGGCTTCAAACCAAGCTCCCATGTTCAAGTCTCTTGCATCCACCAGCTCATTGATCTTCAAAACACACAACGATTATTAGCAACATTACAACAATCTGAAAATATGGGGTACAACTATACATTTACACCAAGTCTCTAAAAAAGAAGGCTTGAAAAGAACTAGTTAGTATGACTTAATGAACGACGTTGAAAATCAAACATATTGTATGATTGTTCCAAAGGACCACAATCAAAATCAAAGTGAAAGGACAGTTGTTATAAACTCCTAGAAAATAGATGTTACATTTTTTTTAATTGTTTAAAAACTCACCTTGTAAAATCCAAACTCTGCATCAATGAGCTCTGGGGTGTTTGTCTGAGCAGAGGTGCTGGGAGTTTGACCCTCCACCTCACCGTGAGTGGAACTCTTGTCAGATTCACTCTGGGTTGAGCCACAGCCAGAATCAGAGTCAGAGAGCTCTGCTTCTTTGTCCATGTTTTTGACAACATCAACAGGGGCAACCTTCTGCCTGACAAGCAGCTGCACTATATCGTTGAGTCCAACGTTGTAGTCAAATATGGTATGGCCATCCTCCATCTGATAAAGTTTTAAACATATGCAACATTTTAAAAATCCAGTGTGTAACTTCTGTCCCAAAACACTGCTAGTGTCTCTAACCCTCAGTCTTATGTCACTACCCCTTTTTTACTTTTATTAATAAAATACATTTAGTTGAAGAGTCAATTTTAGAGCAGCGCTGATTGGGTTTAATCTAGAGGAATGGGTTTCAATCAGGACCATCGCCCGAAAATGGAAAATGGGAAAAAAGGAAAATGTTATCACAGGAAATTCCTTGCTCAATATGAACAGCCATACAAGATTTGCTTAAAAATCACCAAACGACTTACTCATTTTGGAATAGAATACAACAGAATAGAACTGTATTTTCCACCGTAGTGGAAATTTGCCTTTGGCTAATTTCATTGGTTTACATAATGAAGACCTATAAAATAAGGGTATGCTTAGACAAGTCACTGACAATTATCTTTGATGCCAAGTTAGGGCTTCTGTCTTATGGCCCATTTATAGTCTGCACAAAATACAAAGACAGAGATTGACAGAGTCTTTTGTCCATACTTTGCATTAATTTAACCCATCATTGTGCACATCATAGGAGAGCTTACAATGACTGACGAAGCAGAGCAACACCACCAGAAAGCTAGGGGGCAGTATGGGGCCTTACAGATCACCTCCCACTGATACCCACGTGGAAACTTAACAAAGTTGTCTTTGAGTACAATCCACAGAGCCCGATGCATCTCTGTGATAATGCACCCTATAGTTGCAGTGCCCAATTTATAACTGGCTGCCAGGGCTTGCTGGCTTATCCCTGCAGCCAGAAAACAGACTGCGTGCCAGGCGCTCGGCTTCACTCACTGCTGAGGGCATGGCATGTGATAAAAAAAAACAAAAAAACTCTTCAATGTTTGCAATGGTTGTTGATGCTTGCAACTTGGCACTGCCCTCTAGAGGAAAAACTGCAATGAGGCATGAGGGTGATGACTTTTTAAAAGTTTGGGATGGATGAAAACGCTCATTTAAATGGCACGTTAGATACACACTCTTGTTATATTTAACACACAGAGACACGCTTCAGCTCTTCTTGATGCTATGTCTTCTCAAGGGGAAATATAGCACTGACTGAACAACCTCTGGCTAGCATGTTTAATGTGTTTGATTCTTCAATGTTCTTTTGTTAAGATATACAAGCATCAAAAATACATCTCTAAACAAAATTATAACCATCTTCTCTCACCTGCTTGCCACGGTAGAACAGTCGCTGTCTTTCAGGTTCCACCTTGAAGAGCTCCATGATTTTGCCACGCAACTCATCCACCTTGGTGAGTTTGGACAGGGAATCTACCCGGTGAGTCTCCTTCCCATCCATTGTGCGCACTTGAATCCACATTGCAGCTGCCCTGTGTTCACAGCCAAAACATGACCCAATACATAACGAAAATAATAGTTGATAGTGTCACTGTAAAGCAACTTTCCAGCAATGCTATCCATCCAAGATTCTGCTTCATGTGTCACAGGGCTTTATAATGGAAACAATGGTGAGAGGGCACACCCTGCTGGGCAACCTATGTGATAACAGTATCTTTAATTTACCCCTTATTTTCTGAATGATCTGCAAAGGGTATCAAACTGTTGACAAGAATAAATTGTATACATGTAACACATGCTTAACTCTGTTTTTTAACAAATACAAAAAAACATTGTGTTTTGTATGGGGACCGGCATTAACTTGTACTTTAAGGTTTAGTACCAGAACCATAATCTGAGTGTCATCTGTGTTTGTGTGCATGAATTAAAACTGTTGAATGAATCCTTCCAGCCCAACGCATAGATAATTGTCTTTTACTGAGGCTTAATCTATTAAGATTTTATGGTCTGGTCTGTGTATCTGCTGTTATTATAGCAACACAGAAGTTTTACTCTTGAACTGAAAGACACATTGCTTACTGTGGATTTTAGCAGAAGACTTGTAAACGCCATTGTTATTTTTAGTGTGTTAGTTGTACACATCTTACTGCCGATGAGCATCTATTTCGTCATTATTTACTATTGGCCTTGCTCTATATGCACAGTTGTGTTTGCTTGGACTTCACTTTGTGCCTTGATAAAAAAAATAACTCCCCAATAATACAAACATGGAGTGTCATTAAGTGATAGCGCCTCTCCATACTGGTTGGTGCTAGGAGTCAGTCAGCTAATGACGTGATGGCCAATCTCATACTATGTAATGTTTAATCATTACTGATTTTTGTTAACAGTATTATAATAACAAACACATCTTATGCATTATTGTGCAGTTGTCTGGTTGTTTATACTGCCCTATTCTTCTTTTTATACAGTAGTCTTGTTTGTTCATGTGTTACTTCTTTCTTCTTTTTGCCCGTGTGTATAACGTTCTTGGTCGACTGTCACACCATGTCACTTCAGTAGAGAATCAGAAAGGGAGGGAACGAGCTGATTTAAATACAGTGCGGGAAACTGAGCTGTAAGCCACTCCCACTTCTTTTAAAAGCAGGCACATCCGGACGCGAGGGAGCGCTAGCAAACAATGTGCCTTTGCTGCCATACAATAAAACACACCGAAATATAAACTCGTTTGTTTTGGAGTCGATCGCTATGGAGAGGAAACGGTCGTTTAACGACACAGACCGGGATTTGGTACCGTTAGATTAAACGGCGGAGCTGAGCGGCTGTTTGTTTTCAGCTGATCTGTGCTGTTCGCTCTGCATGATCCAAGTAAACCAACACCAGTGAACAAAACACGTGTAAAGGCATTGAAAACAAACTGCAATCTTGTCTGAAATTATTTATACCAGCGAAGTCATTCATTTTCAAGGAGTATGCAGAATCATGAGTCAATTGATTACCAAACAACACTCGAAAAAAACAATGAAATTAGAATATTCAAGGTTAGCGAATTTGTTTCTGTATTCTTATTCAACAAAGACGTGCCAGTGGTAGTTAAAATGTTGCCATGTGCTGCAGATTTATGTAGATGAACAGCAGATAAACACTAGAGCACAAACACGTCGCTGTAGTCAAGTTCATCGCCCAGCCCGACAATGCTTACAACAAAACGTTCAACAACGTGGAAATCGCGCCGCGGACTTTATTCCAGCCGCTCTGCATTTTAAATGTGGGAACTCGGTGTCGTAAACCAAAGACAAGTAAGGCAGGACTTTGTCAAGTTAGCTAACCTTAGTAAGCTAGCTTCTATGTAAATACTCTAACAGAAGCTGCTGCAAAAGTTGTACCAACAATAGTGAAAAACTCATTACCTGTTTGTTCGTCCAAGTGAAAATAAGAAATTGGCGTTTAAGGAATAACGCGCAGGTTTTTCCCCAGATAACTTCTTGAAAACGGTAAGCACAAACCAACTGTACGTCCTGCTGGAGATCGATCAATGAGTTATTCTTCAAGACTTTGATACTCCGCCTGTTGTAAAAAATAGTGCGTCGCCGTTGGCTAGTTGTTTCTAAGCGAAACGCGCTGATTGGATGATAGAGCTGTCCGTCTCAAATGTGACTGGAGCTTAGCCTCAGCGCGCGAAATGACATTCTCGTGGGTGCAGTTGCCTCCGGGACATGTATCGCGAGACTACGTAGCGCCATGTAAACTTCTATCAGTTCTATATCCGTATTAATGCCTGTGAGTATCCCATCGAGTGACATTACAAACCACGACTGGACTAATTTATAAATAGAATTTTCGTCTTCATTTGTTTTCACTTTGATGAGTAGCTTAGCTTTAATGTACATACTACAATAACTGATTATATACTGAGTTTGGCGAGAGCTGAGAGTGAATGAGGCCAGCTGATACTGGACAGAGCACACAAGCAACTTTCAGCCTACAAACCAGCTTAATCCGACCCGCAACATCCTTAAAGGAAAACAAAATGACAAAGAAATCAATAAAATAGTCTTTCATTTGCACTGTATGTCCTTTTAATGACTTTGAAGCAAATCGTTATTATATGCTGCAATCTTTATTTTTTTCTATTTTTCTGTACTTAGTTTTTTTACTTTTTCATTTATATTTCTAACTTGATTTTATTTGTTTTTATTTGTTTTCTTACTGTTAAATATTTGTTTCATGTAAAGCATATTGAATTTCCTTTGTGTATGAAATGTGCTATATAAATAAAGCTGCCTTGCCTTGCCTTGCATTTTGAACTCAACTGTGCACTACAGTCAGTGACAAGAAGTCGTTTATTGACACATTTCTGTTTGATACAAGTCACACTTCATTCTAGTATTAATAGAAAACTAAAAATGTAACTGAGTGTGTTGCATATGGTTAAATTTTAAAATTTAAAGAAATTAAAGAATATGTAAAGAATTTTAAAGGCCTGATGGAGATTGAAAATGTGTGGCCCCTTTGTTTAATTTGACTATGTCAGTGTGGCCATGGATAAAAAAAAAATATGCCTATCTCTGAAGTACAAGATAAAATAAGATACTTTGTATTTGGATACACTGGTGTTTTTGCTTGTTCAACTGCTAAATAGAGGGAGGGAGGAATAGCTGTCATCTGTACCTGTTCGTTTGTTATCTCACTATTTTGAACTGGTGTGAATGTCTCTGAATCCTGTCACCTTCCAGAAATAATAATTGAACAATACAGACATTTTTTTTGGATTGTTATATATTCACAGACTATTGGGCTCAATGACACAAGTCAAAATACATTCCTAATACCCGGATCTCTGTCAGCCTCCTGTATTGTATATGTATTTGTAATTGAAATACAGTGTATTGTACACAACAGAAAATCTGGGGAGATAAAGAAGGTACAAAGTCTGTATTGTTAACAATTTGATACATGGGACATACTACGTAAATGTTCTAATTAAAGAAAAAAAAACACTCTATAGTTGTTATAAAAGTCACTTGTTAAGAGACATCATAGAGACATCATAGACCCAAAATAATAATAATGTTTAGACTGAGACCACAACAAAGCAAGGTTGTAGAACTATACATGGATTTCCTAAATTATTACATACAGCATATGTAATAAATATTTATTTATGAAGCACATTTATTTAGATTATTTAATAACACTAGAACTATCACAGTTTGGATAAAGGGGAAAAAAGGTGGTGATCAAACCCCAACTGTAGTTTTTACAGGAGAGTTACTAAAACAATGGAAAATGATTTCCCACATCAGGTTGCAAAAGCCTGAAGTGAGGCCTATTAGCTCAAAGATGTCTCTGGTGTGGTGGAGCCTGGACAGAGCTTCCTGGCAGGGACTGGGCAGCACTCAGAGCTCAGGGAGGATGACAGAAAGTGGACACGGAAAGCCAAGTCGTCCAAGAAATCCTTTTGTAGCTTTGTTATTGCTTGAGAAAGTACAGCTGGCAGTGACTGCATGCTGAGAAGGATGGAGTTCAGTTTCTCCTCCAAAGCTACAATCCTCTTGTCCATCTCCTCGCTTCGATGCTGGAGCTCCGACACCAGATCATACATCATGTTCTGAGTCTGAAAGCAGCAGGGAGGACACTTCACACATCTCACTTCACAGCATACTGAAGTAACTTTGAAGACAGATCACACTAAGGAACCCAATATATTTTTAGAAAGAGATATAAATTCAATTTGAAGCTGAATTTTTTTTCAGTGTTGTATAAAATCATGAGTACGCTACTGATAATGTCAAAATTTTGCACTGTTCAGTTAAAAAGTCACAGTAAACATGAGAGTGTGACAGCAAGCCGGCATGAGCAACTAAAACCGCTTTTCATGTTGTTACCTGCTCAATTATTTTCCCTACTGTGAAATGGCCGCCATCAAAACGTGTGACAAAAGCAAAAGAAAGAAATGGGAATTTGAAGTTATTCTATTCTGTGGTTTAATTCTAAATGATGATCGTAGATAATTGGAAAAGTAGGAGAAATCAAACTCAAAATGTGTCCTTTGACCAAGATCGTGCAAGACACCACATATACAGACCTTGGCAAGATCAGCAACTGTATTGGCCTGGTCATTTAGTTTCCTTTGCGCCATTTTGACTCTCCGCAGTCTGTGTTTGAAAATGAGACACGCCGTGACTTTTGTGACCAATAAAATAAATGTAAAGTACAGTTTGACCTACACAAATAAAAGCATTAAACAAGAGTGTTGTCAGCAAGTATTTCCTACGATAACTTCATGTTATTCAAATTGCGGTGGCTGGTGCAGTTGATTCCTACTGGTGGATGGCTTGAAGGAATTTCCGCTGATGGTGGCGAACTCTGGCCTGATCAATCTTCTTAACCAGCTTAGTGTTTTTGTAGATGAGCCACGTCTCCCTCAAAACATTAGCTGCTGTGTTTTTTATCTGGAGGAGGAACATCATACAGATGAAGAGGAGAATTGGAGTAGCATTTATACTGTACAGTAGTATCACTGCCTTCACAGCAATCACGGCAGTATTATCCTGCATCACTGCATCTTTCTGCTGACTGGCTGCTCACAGGGCTCCACTGTAAAGCTCTTTGAGACAAAACTGAAATTGAACAAACACCGTAGGAGTGTTTTACAACATTACGCACAAATAATGTGCAATAAATTTGCATCTCTAATTTTAAAGTAACCTTTTTGTAGAGTTGAGTATCCATCATGAAATTATGGACGTGTTTTTCAGCTCTGGTGAGTTCTGACTTCCTTGCAACAACAGCAACGACTAAAGCAGTGCAGCCCGCCCCCTGAGGAGAAGAACACTGGTTAGTAAATGGCTTAGATTCCTCATGCACATGATATTTATTACTTTTACACCAAATATTCGAAGTATTAAAACCAAATTATTCTTACCATAATTCCAGTTAACAGGCAAACACCTTTTCCACAGTAGGTGTGAGGGACCATGTCTCCGTAGCCGATTGAAAGGAAGGTGATGGAGATCAGCCACATTGCCCCAAGGAAGGTACTAGTTACCTCCTGCGTATCATGATACCTGTGAAGACATAATATAATGTACTCTAGACACAGGCCTTGCTTGGATTTTGAAGCCGAAGCTTACTATGCAAAACAAAAAGAGCAACATCCTGTCTGATATGCAAAGCTCACAGAAGTTCCCTGATGCACTTTGGAAGGTGAGGAGTTACAATCTGCAATCTCCTCTGATATCAAACAGCAAAATAACTCAAACATGTTTAATGATATTTAAGTTATGCAAGTGGTTACTAAAAGACAGAATAGTGAAAAAAATGATACCTCTCACACAAGCGCACCGTCCATGCTGCAATGATCCAACAGGACACACTGAACACCAGCAGGACAGTGCCGGGACAAATGGTCATCAGAGTCTTCATCACAAAGCGAGTATCAAAGTTGATCTTGTTGAGTGCCCCAATGCTGCGGGACGAAGCATCTGTGAACAGTTTGCTATGAAGCAGCATGACCCGGCCAATCAGGTAGAGGCGCAGGAACATGGGCACAGAGAGGATGATGTCAACATCAGCATCGGCCACTGATGGTCTGTAACTGAAGGCCAGTCGAGTTCTCCAGGTGAACACGTACTGGCCTGGGATTGGATGGATGGCACAGACCAGAAGCTCCAACGTGACGAAGAGAATCCGCTGAACTGTTATAGCTATCCTCCAATCATCTACGCCGTTGTCCACCATGAAGAGCTGTAGAAGAAGACAACAGGGTGACGTAACTGGAACATGTGCAAAGAAGAGAGAAGGAGGCAGTAATGCAACATTATGAGTGTCAACTGCTTCTTCAAGTAGAAGAAAGAGAAGAGGGGAATGGATACTAATGTTGGATTATATATATCATATTCATCATACACCATGAGTTCCCATACATAATAACATAGATAGAACAAAACCCTTATATTTATTATCACTTAACGTATGTACCTCAGTTACATGAGTAGGTTCCAAGAAGGCAAAAAGCTTTGATAAAGGCTCAGAAATGTGTGTTAAAGTTTTTTTTTCATTAGTTGCCATGGTCAATAATGAACTTCCATGCTATGAGTCAAAGCAAAAAATTATTCTAATTAAGTTTTTATTAATTTATCAAGAGCACATACCTGGATCTCCCTTGCATGGTACATCATAATGAGCCCAAGAAGAACAGCAGTAGAGAGGCTGATTAAGCCTTTCAGTACATAAGAATACACAGAATCCTGTCAAACATGGAAATAAAAACATGAACATGATGAGTGTCACTCCTGAATACACAAATTAGTAACTATGGGAAAGTAGAGAATTTAAAAAGGCCATTAAAGCCCCATTTCTATTGATACAGCTGATCAGTCTGTCAGTCTATATAGTGAGCACTCGCTTTTCTTTCATTTACTGCTCAAACTTGTTTTTCCTTTGATGCGATGGGCCTTTCACACCTGTTGTAATATAAGGTAACAATGTAGATACATTCATATTAACGGGACTACCTTGATGTAAAATCCCCTCGAAAGCTCGGTCTCTATAACCATGACAATGATGCCAAACATCCCACAGACCAAGGCGTAGTCGCTCAATTGCTTGCGCTTCCCAAAGAGAGCTCTTCTTTGACCCAACCGGTAGCTAATGTCCTTAGTCTTCCTCTGTGGTGGTACACTGCCTTCCTCTCTGGTCAGGTTGTCACTGTTTGCCTTACTGGAGTCTTGGCTCATGACTTTAGCAAAGGCATCCTCCAGGATGGCGCTGTGAAGTCGCTGAAGAGGCTGGTGGCCGGAGTGAAGATCTGCACGACTGCTCAGAGGTCGCACGGCATCCCCGTTAACTGAGCCACTAGTTTCTGAGTTGTCCACTGGTGGGGGAGTATATTTCGGGAGGGAGAGCTTCGATCCACTGAGGTGCTGTGTGGTTGTCTGTAACAAAGTCAGCACAGGGAATGTAATTCATCATGCACTTGTGAGAAACTAAAATCACTGTATGAAAAGGAAAATGGACTGGCAAAAACAATGACACCCTTTACCTGATTTTGTCTCTGTTTCACCCTCTCCTCAACTAAATTCTGGTTTCCAAGTGAACTATACTGGCCGATGGCGAAGGATTGGACACTTTGGTCGCTAGCTGGTGTTGTGGACCTGTTCCCCTGAGAAGCTGTGGTCAGTAAATTGAAAGGGAGATGTCGACACTTGGGTACAAGTGAAGGATCTCCAGGTGCCTTGCAGATTTGATCACTTCTTATCAGGCTGGGAGAATCTTGCCGTTGCCGAACTAACAGCGGTTCTTTACCGTAAAGCTCTCGCCAGCTCAAGTCAGCACTGACAGCTGTCTGAGGCCATTCGTGGAGTTTCTGATTTGTTTCAGCGAATTCAGCAGAGTTTAGCGGGATGTTGAACAAATCTGAGCAGGTTGCTTGGCTGACGTCTGTAAGTTTAAGATGATTAAGAGAGTGCTGCTGCAAAAGGTCCTTTGGGCTTTCTCCATCATTGCACTGAGGCATGAAGTTATGGTTTGCTGCAGGTTTCAAACTATCTCTGTGGTTTATTTGCTGTGATAAAGCCTGGCATGAGGCTGAACACTGAGACTGGGTATGCAGTGAAGACCAAAGGCTCCTCTTATTTGTAACTCTGGTGAGGCAATCTTGGACAGTGCGGTGTTTTGATTGTGGTTGAAAAGCTTCTGAATGCTGATGTGCATCAGGACAGGAACAACCACATCTGTTGCTGTGGTTTGGATGTCCCTCGCTGCTCCCTGCCTTTTCTGCTGAGGGAGAAGCCTCTCCTCTTCTGCTAACCTGGCCATAAAACAGTAGCCAGTCCTCATCACTCAGTTGGGATAGGGTTAAGTTTGGGGTTTTCTGTGGCGACATCTGGGCTGAAACTCTCGGAGGATTGACTCCATTCCACCTTTCATGTATGGGTGAAGACGAACCACCACAGAGGCTTGTATTCTGCGGTGACGAAGGTGCTCCGACTGAGGGGCCAAAGTTCGGATCACACTTGCCCTCAGACGGACCTCCTGATGTGCAGTGGCCATGTTCCCTGTCTTGGAAGACTTCACCTGTTGAATCAAGACGCCTCGTTGCATTGGTAGGTTTAACCAGAATCAGCCTCATGGCATCACTGCAGAGATGAAATAAAACACATCACAGGTTCTTTTTGGTGTCACTGTTGAAAAGAAAGAGAATGTGGAGAATGACATGCAACCAATATCCTGAAATACATGTGGGTAACAATGTCACATCTCCCTTTTTTGTATTCAATTTTAACTTTGAACAAATCAAAAATAAGAATTCTTTTAAAAAAAAAGGTTATTGTAGACAACAAGTCATTTTTATTTCTCATGTTTTTTTTCCTCTGTTTTCTGTATGTTATTTGCTCAGTGTGAAATATTGTTGGAAAAGGGTAAATCAAAAGAAACAGAAGGTTATCGAACTATCAAGTGTTTACACAGAGTATTTATTCAAAAATCATGACTGTCTCAATTTGTGTGCACAGCTGGTTGTGAATAAGAAACGCTCTGTCAAAAGCAGATGTGATCCCTCAACCTCTATGTTTGTCTACTATGCATGGAAATCAGAAAGGCTCAGGAAATTCACACACCTTTTATTGGAACGTAATTAAAAATGTGTTATTGAATTGTCTATTTTCTTAGAAATAAATGTAAATCTGTGCTCTGTTTTGTTAGTCAAAGATCACACCCATCTTGTAACCGAAGCAATAGCTTATTTTATATATTCTAAAGAAATAATAAAAACTTTAACACTGAAGCACCAAAACCCACAAACAATACAAAGAACTGATTTTGTGTTTTATTAAGGACGTTGTGTTAATGTGATTTGCAGTACGACTACACTATGTACAGCTCAGTCAGAGCCATGTGTCGTTGTAAGTTGTGCATCGTGTGTAAATTGGTGTTTCGACATAATAAATAAATAAAAAAATCTTTAGGAAATCAGTCAGTAGGACATACTGTATAAATATAGATAACAATTTAACAACTGAAATGTTTTATCCATACATTCTTTTTACAGTAAAATAAATAACAATTAATAATTGAATAAATCAAAGGTGATCATTACCTTCTTCTTCCATATTTCGTATTCTTCAAACTTAAAGAAGCAGGTCCCAAATAGGAAGCGCTCTCAGGTGCAGAACACAAGTGGTCAGAAGAGCATGAGTGGGTGACGGACAGCGGCTTGCCTCCTCACCGTCAGAGCCATTGATAAAGGAGCTTTGGAGACGCTTTCCTTTGAAAGTAATGATTAGAATTCACCATGAAGAAAGGGGCAGCAGCAGCTGGTAAAGGGTTGACATGCAAATGAATGGGAGAGTGAGAGGGTGTAGCAACAGGTCAGGATGCAGAAAAACAAAAAAAAATGTAACATCAGACCAGTGTTCAGGCAGAACATCACACGCATACAAGCTCAAAGAAATCCCTATAAATCAGGAGTGGACTGATTGGTTGCTAGGGGGGAAAGAAAGGGAATGGGTTGCTTTCAATGCAAAATGTAAAAAGAAAAGGTCGGTTGAACTTGTCGTTAAAGCTCAGTATTTCAAAGGTCTTCACAGGGTCTCTTATCTCATCCGCCACAAAGCCTGGCTGGACAAAAGTGTCCACTTTTAAATCCGCCTCAAATTAATCAAGCCAGTGAGTAAGGGCTCCACACATGTGTCCTAGAAGATCTAACAAATGCAACTGCAGGAGCAATTTTGAATTAAATATAATGTACAAACAAACATTTATTAATTTTCTTTTAACGTTCATATCTAGATTCAGTCATAATAGCACGTGGAGTATGCATTTCCCAGCAAATTACTTATTATATTTCCAGTGGTTTTTTTTTTTACAAATATGAGATTAAAATACTGTAGGAACATTTAAAATACATAAAATATCATATAGTAGTCCTTTGGTTGAATTACCACTTCATTTACTCTGCATATTTTCCTTGTTTGTGTTTGGCCCCATTTCCCAAACATAACTTCAGATAAAAAAAAAAAAAAAAACTTAATTTAGTTAAGATACGTTGTTTGACATGTATGTTAACCTATTTATATTTAGGCATGACTTCCGCTCTGCTGTCTCTGCAGCTGGCATCAGACAAACCTGCAAAGTCTGCAGCTGCTGCCTCAGCAGCTCAGCACGTGAATGCTGCTGTGCTGGAGAAAACCTTTGTGACTCACAGTGGCAATAGTCAGCATTTAAAACAAAATTAAACATATTTCTGGGATAATTATTTTTAGTTACAATTAACTGGAGCATAAATCAGATCTGAACATTACATAGGACATTTTTTTAAAACAGCCACAGCACAGGTCTGAGTGTTAAAATTATAACACTCTGTGCACTTTAATTTCCCCAGCCCACCTTTTTTTTTTTCTTTTTTTTGTAACAGAGAAAGGAATTGGAATACATACAGTAGCTGGCTAAAGGCCAAAGAGTCTGGTGGTGTAGATAAGGAAGACCAGTCACAGAGTTTTTAAAAGGCAAACATTTTGGCAATAATTTATAAAGGCGTCAGCCACTTTGTCACATTGTTTAACTTGGACTCATAAAAACATTTTATCCAGATGATATTTCTCCAGTAAGGACAGCTTGGGCTCTTATTAAAGTATATAAAATGGCACCAATTTCTTCCTCATATTTCTCCCTCATAATTGGTCCGTACCTCAACGAACTGGAAGGGAAGCAACAGCAGGCAAACATAAGCATGCGAGGAAACACAGTCACCAGCACGGACTCCAAAGTAAAAGAGTCAAGGCACCGACTGTTTTACATGTGGGTTCTTTTTGCCCTGGCTGACATGGCAACAGAGAGAGATTGATGTGAGGAGGAAGCCTGTACAAAATATCAGTTAATCTCCAAGTGACCAAGTGTTTTTTTTTTTTTTTTTTTTTTAACGGTCAGGAGGAATGATAAGCTGAACTGAACTCTGGAGAATGTCCAGTGCAGAACACAAGTGTCTGCAGAAGTCAACTTCATCATCAGGAGATTGTCCTGTCAGCTCCCTAAACTTTGGTTAACGTCCAAATTTGCAGGAGTAACTCTCCCAGACAGCCTCCGGATGTGGGCCACTTCTGGCAATGATCATGCAACAGTACCGGCTTTAATCTGGCTCAGACAAAATGGAAGTGAGCCTCAAGCGGCCCACAGGTGAAATGTAAAATGTGACCCAAATACATTGTGGCTTAAATAAATGTGTTATTTTGGCAAATAATAAATATGACCCGAGTATCTTCAGCCATATGTGGGGCACTTTTGGTAAAGATGTGGCTGACATGGTGATGCAGTGGCCAGCTTCATTCAGGCAGTAGGTGGGCCAGGTCAAGTGTCAGCTATGGGTCAGATTTGAGCAACCCCCCCCCCCCCCCCCCCCCCAACTATATGAGCTGGAGGTTTTTGCCTCTCAGGATGGGTTCTGCCTCCTGCAAGCTCAAGCTGAACATCACTGCCCGCGCTCGTCCTTCCCTTTGGGGGATTCTACTGCTTTTTTTAACGTGACTCACCCAGACAATCTCCTGCTGTTCTTGTAATACAGTATACAAACTGTAAATTTCAGGGATCGTCCAGACCAAATTCTCCAGAAAATAATATGAGTTTCAAGGCTGAAATTGATTAAAGTTTTATGTCACAAACTCACAGAGAGGATATATTGGTAGAAAATTAAAGGAATACTTCACCGATTTGCATTTAGCTTTGTATTACTAGAATAGGGGTAGTATTTTTGAAGACTTGTGCTTCAACCTGTTTCCCCTAATTTGAGAAATCTTAAATATTTTTTATATAAAATTCTTTTTTTGTTACATGCCTACCAGTGACAGTTGGTCCGAGGCTTGAAACTGCAACGCCAATTCCGCACTTTTTAGACCCACTCTACCCACAGAATGTAAACAGTGTCCGCCATCTTTGCTAACAGTTACGCTAACAGGACCAAGTGTCAATGGTGGGCGCATAACAAAGAAAATAACAAATATATTTCTCAACTCAGGGGAAACTGAGGTTGGGAAGCACAATTTTTCAAAAATACTACCCCTATTCTATTACTACAAAGCTAAATGCAAATCGGTGAAGTATTCCTTTAAACGCGTGTGTGTTTATATAAAGCAGCACTTTTAATCCACTTGTAAACCAGCAAAGAAACTGGTTAACCAAAACCCAAGTCATTACCATCCACTCCTATTGACTTTGTCATTAATTTGTTGAGTCTATTTTGTTTTATATATAAATTCTGTTACACCATCATCCTCTTTTCTGAATAACCGACGCACAAGTGTGTCTTCCTGTATCCATGTATTCCTCTTTACAAGGGAAACCAAAGAAACAAGAGATTGTTGATGCTTTAATAAGTAACTTTAATAAGTTACTGTCAAAAACATCAGATTCCCTACCTTTCCAGAAGTACAAAAAAAGACATGGAATTTCATTTGTTAGATGATAAGATGCCTTATTAGTAGCCATGAGCACAGATCAATTGTGACACTGATAGGTGGTGTGGGGGGGCCTTTTCTTGAAAGTGAATGGCACATCAGTCTTCTGGTACTGGATATATTGTTGGTGAACAGGTACTGTCAAAGTTCCCTTCAGTGACACTCATTTTTAGCATTATTAAATTTTTCAATGTGCACAGTTTTCTAATGGCGTTACTATGCAAAGAGTGCCTTCACTTTGAGTTGTATGTGGCAAAGCGCTGGTTCAGGGGGTTCTCCGGTGATTTCATCCACTCCTTCTTCAACTGTTGCTTCAGCTGCGACAGTCTCATGTTGGGATTTTCGTTTTTTAGACGAGGCATGTTGGCCTCTTCATACGCAACAAATGCTGCTTTCATCCTCCGCTCTGGGTGGCGGTCCAGGTCATCGGGCCCCGTGCTGGGAGACGAAAGGAATGGGTTAAATAAAAATTAATAGTTAATATCTAAAAAGCTGTTAGGTGGGTTTATACATCTAAATTCAAATCAGTACAGCAGGATGTCACACACAGTGCAAACGGCAAATGTACCTCAGCACAGCAATGGCATCTTCTATTGTTCTAGCTTCCATTGATCCTTCCTCAGGGATAATTCTGTTCACATTCTCCTCCAGTGGAGTCTCCAAATGGCTCTTTTCTGTGGAGAGGAAATACATTTGAAACTTTACTGAAGTGGTTGTCAATCTTAAACAACAACATGCATGTTTCCTGGTTTGACCCAGCAACAGAAAATGCCATTAGCTATTTACACATTTTTCTGTCCATCACACATTTAACAACACCCCAACTTTACCTTGTGGGTTGAGCTGTTCCTGCTGCTCATCCTGAAGCATGTTCTCAATCTGGGCACGAGTCACCTTTCCACCAGCTGCAGCCTCCTTTTGGGCTCTGCCTTTTATTGTGGCAGCCTCCTCATCGAGAAGTCGTTGGTTTTCCTTTTTCCTCTCCAGCAGATCCAGCCTCCTTTTCTCCTTATCATCCTGCAAATACAGAAAGATGTGTCATCAGGCTGACAAAACTAGACCGATATTCATTTACCATAAATAAGAGAGATAATCAAATTATGAAGCAAGCAAATGACTGGCATATATGTATCATATATAGTCTTGTGATGAGTGTGTGACAAGATAAATGATGCAGTTTTCCTCCCATTTCCCTTCTTTATGTGAATACTGTGACAAATAATGCGTTGCTCTGAGGCTGTAGTTGATACGGTGTGTGCAGGTGCAAACTTTTTAGGCATTGCTAAGCAGTCGAGCTTCATTCTTTGCAGTCGGCCGACTATTGAGGCAGTGCAGTGTATGCCAGGCCTGACTTAACCCCGCCGGGCTGTGTGGGACAGTTTTTTTCAGCACATACACTATCCAGAGAGAGCTCACCTTTCTTTGCCCCTTTTTCAGTACATGTTTGTCAGTTTCCTGCCACAGAGCATCCTCCTCTTCTTGCTTTTTGCGGGCGTCTGCCACCGCCTTGGCCTCAGCCTTACGGGCTTTGGCTGTGGCCGCCTTTGAGTTCTCACCCTGGAACTTCTTTGGCATCCCAACAGCTGCTCTTCAGCTGCAGGAGGCAAGGCAAATGTGAGAAGATGCTCAACAGCAATATATATAATAATCAATAGTTAATTAATAAATTTACATTTCGATTATTAATCGATTACTAAATTAACTGTCAGTTATTAAAATAATCGATCGTGTGCTTTCTGATTTTTCAGCTTCTAATTTTCTGTTTTCTTTGCTCCATACAACAAATAAATCATTAAAACTGAATAGTTTTGATTTGTGGACAAAACATGACATTCAAGAATTGAATTCCAGATTTTGTTAACACTGATCAATATTTTTCAGCATTTTACGAACAAAACAAGTCCTCAATTAATCGAGAAAATTATCAACAGATTATTCGATTATGAAAATAAGCCCTATAGTGATATAGCCACTTTTCAATATCATCATACAATTAAAGATGAAATACTTGATATGATTATTGTATGGTGTAATAACTGCATATATATCGATAACCTCAAAGGGCAGGATCAGTATAACGTATAAAGGAAAGTACAGGTTAATAGGGTTCGATTTCTTTGTAGGGAAAGAAATGATTAGATTTTGGTGGTGATCCTAATTCACGATTTACATAATGGTTGTCTTTGCGAGATGATAACCTTAGACTCAGAGACGTTTCATAAACTTTACTATAAATCATTAAAAAGATCATTTGTACAGATTTGCTTACTTTCCCCCCAAGGGGAGTACAAATGGGTTTTAATTCATCAGTCTTGTTAGCATTGATTTGACAATCTATTGTGTGTTTTCATGTGTATTCTTTGTATTTTATTGTTAGTTCACGTGCTCGAGGACCACTGATAGAAACTAGCTCGTAGCAAAAATTGATAAATAGTTTGTTAGTAACAACAATTGGTGTCACCGTAAAAATAAAAGGATTAAAACTGTGATGTTGAACATGTATGGATGGATACTGTGCACCGGCATGACCGCAGATGTATAGAACAACCTTTATGACATTTGTATGACAAGTGAACAATGAAGGAAGACACAATTAATCCTGGTATATAACTAACTATATCTGGTTCAGTAAACAGACCCAGTAGAGGTCCATTTATACAACCTAACTTTAACACGAACGACTGCACTGCAGCGTTGCTCCTCGCTAGCTAGCTATAGCCGCTTGGTGCTTGCCTGATAAACAATGGTGGTTTGCTCGTCAAAGAACCGGATATTCGCAGTTTACCGACGCCGAATTGTAGCTAGTCTGTTAACGAGTGCACAACAGAAATGTTGAAATGAAAACGTGTTTTCATACCAGTAGGTGAGGAAAAACAGTTCGTGGCTGGACGACTGTTACCAGGAGGCATCTGCCATTGACGTAAACATAGACGTTGACGGCGCTACACAATGCACGTACGCTAACGTCGCCGCTATAATGCGTCACTTTGGATATTATTTTGGAAATGTGTACCAGTTTGAAGTTGATGTTTTAATATTAACTCCAAAATTAGACAGTTGTTTACAACCACAGTGGTTCTACTCCCACAGGAGTTCGAAAATAGGTTTTCAGAACATAGTCAAGAATCCATGTCCTTTTTGCAGAAATCGCACAAACCTGGCAACTCACAGATGCTGGTCATACTTCCATAAATAGTTTGAATCAAAGTGTGTTGTTTATTTTTATGGTTATGATCATGTTTGTTTTTGATTTAATTGAATTTAATTGAATTTAATTAAACCTGTGGTAAGAAAATCTATACTGAAGTGAGCAAATGTATAAACCTGCTTATGTGTAGAATACTTATATGATATTTATATGATTTGCATGAAGAATGGATGTCGTATTAGATACTGTCATCGTCTCTGTGATGACAGTGTAAAAGGAAACACATTACCAGTCATGTCATTGCAGTATTGAAATTCATCACAATCCTAGTCAGTTGACAAGACACTGGGCTAAGAAAACTGTATTTTTATTGTTAAGAATAAGGACACATTTATATTATAGTGCATATGTATATTTACTTACAGCAAGGGTGCCCCCAGAACAAAGAAAATACCATTTATCATCAGAAGATGCAAATAACCAATGGCTAACCAGCTAGCTCTACAGTATTTATGTGAGGTTTTAAGATAGAGCAGGACCTTTAAATGATGATAGACGTCAAATAAGCCTCAGAAAAACATGTTCTAAAGTGTAATCAAGTTAAACCCTGGTGTTGATGAAGAAAACGCCTCATTCTACTGAACAAGCACAAGCGCAAATGACCACACATTACCAGTAGAGGGCAGGCCTGTTAGATTATTACAGCCTTAACAGAAAAGGTTTGTGAAACAAAATATTTACAGAGACTCATTCATTCCTGTGCAGCCAGAAGCTGATTTAGAAATGTAAACTGGTAAATAAAATGGAGTACAGTTAGAGTTTAAAATGACCAAAAGCAACAGAAAAGTTCTATCAAGGAGTAGTTTAGACCGTCCCATCTTGAAAAGGTGAGATTGTGGTCTCTGCAGACGTCGATCATGATCCAAATAATCTGTGAGGATTGAAGATATTTACACAGTTAGATAAAAAAAAACATGTCACATGAAGAACCTAAACTTAAAACATTTTTGAAACTTCAGAAAATCGCTAAATGAAGCAATGTGGAGACAGGATAAACGATGAAAAGACAAGTATTCACATTCTTACGTTACACCTGTGACGCGTTTGCTTGAATTAAACAAAATTGATGATCTCAAGCAAATCTGGTTACATACAGCTAACCCCTGAAGATGACTATGAATGTAATGACTGAGAACAGTCAATAAAATTTATATTTCTAAAATGATAGTTTTAGTCACGTTTTACCCCGTGCCACAAACATGTGGTGAATTTAATTACAAAGACACTTAAACAGCCTTAGAAAACAATATCTTAATTGTTAGCTATTGTATGTACCTTGACTGCAGTGCTATCACCTTATAGTTAACATTAATTATTGTATAGTATATATGTAATATATGTAGTCAAATTATGACTTTGACTACATCACTTACACTGACTCAAAGGCAATGTGTTGTATTTTATTTCTGATGAAAATGTGTGATCAGAAATGTTAAAAACAGGAGTGGGACTCGAAAACTGCAACCCCATAGACTTTACTCTCTGTGTAATTTACACTAGGATGGCGTGCTTGATGTTGAATCAATAGAGGATCGTGTTCCAGTGATATGTCATACTGCTTTTGAACAAAATAACACAATACTTAAATATCATCAATTAAATTTTTGGTTTAGGTATTTTCAGTTTAGAATATTGCCAGTCTTATTCCTAAAAGTCACATTATTTGACATAAACCTTATCCCCCTATGAATGTGACTACCCGTGTCTTACTTACACAATCATGCAGAACATGATGAAGATGTTCCACAGAGCGATGAAGATCCGAAAGTATCGTAGGCTGAGTAGGAATTCTCTGATGTTGTCGCCTGAAAGACAAATCATTTTTGTGGCTGTGCTTTCACATAATATGCAGAAAATACATATTCATATTCATTTCCATTTATCCATCACACTTGAACACTCATACACACCTGTTGTTTGTACTCTGGACTCATCTCCAAATCCCTGGGACTCCTTCCTTTTTCTGTAAAACATTCACAGGCAACCTAATGTGTCATCAATGCACCATTAACTTTGCTAGATCCGGGAATGTATGGATACTGAGCGGCCTTTAATGCGGTTTAGATCTCTGAGTGCTTGCTTTAGTTCGTCTTATTGATGGATTCTTGTCATTGCGTTTGTTTGCATAAAGATTGGTTAAAGTGATTACTGCTTGCTTTTCTGGCCTCAGAAGATCTGCAGGTGGAATCAGCAGGCTGACAAACATGACATTTTGACAGTAACAACCCGTAAATAAATGAGTGAAGTAAAAACACTGTAGCTCTGTTAAACATGTAAAGTGCAATTTGTAAAGCACTTTTTGTTTTGTGCTGGGAACTGTTATATAAATAAATATTATTAAGAGGGGGAAGCCGGAAGAAGAAGAAGAAAAAGTAGTAGATAACTCTCCTGAGTTGCTGCTATGTACAAACTGTGTGCATGATTACAATAACATAACTTCAAATGTATAGTATACCACCCATAGGCATAATCACTTTAAAACAAAAAACATTTTGTAGCCCTACAAGACGCTTTTATGTGTATTTTTAGGCAAGTGTATGGGTTTATGGATGCCCCCATCTTACAAAAAACTTTTAGTGTAACTAATTGCTGATATCCTTAGTGACTTAGAGGCATACAAAGAGTCTGATTACAGTTAGGGATGCACAATATTATCAGCACGATATTGGCAGATATTGGCTTAAAAATGTATTATTGGATATCGGCAAACACACCAATATCTGCCGATATTACTAATGACTACAACAAAAGGTTCCATAGTTTGTTACCTCCTTGACCTCTGTGCTGTCGCCCTCTAATGTTCTTTTTACGTTTATTTATTTTGCTCAATGAATAAAATGTATATCTACACCTGCTGCGACATGAATCAGCAAAATATTATGTTAATTTCACTACAGAAGAGACTAAATTACCTCTGCAGTTGGATGTAGGGAAAAACATCTATATTGGTATCTTATGGTTATCGGCCTAAGCACTCCTGATACATCGGCATAACGAATATTGGCAAAAAGTACAATATCATGCATCCCTAATTATATTGGTGAATTTAAACGGTGAAACATTTTTAAAATAACATTTTGAGTGACATGTTTCCAGGCAGCTTCATTATTTGTGCACAGAGAAAATGAATGCCAGTCTTTTAGCTGTCATACTTTTAAATAAAGGGTTAAACAAAAAATACTTACAGTTTGAAATTCAGCACAGCCCCTGCATTCACCAGTAAGGTCCTATTGAGCAGAGAAAGAGACAAGAGTGTTTGTTTATGGGTGCGATTTACCTGCAGGGCTAACGTTAGCTGCTGAGCTGGCATTAGCATGGAGCCAGTTATTAGCTTGCTCAAACGCGGTCTGACTGACACCGCCGCGTACAACAACACGCAAGGAGAACACTTTGTGAAATCCCAGAGACGTCTTTGTGAAAATACGTGAGAAACATTCTATAACTTACCCGAATATCAACAGATCTGCGATCATTTTGCTCTCGTACACATCACAGATACCTCACTTCCGCGTTCCGCTAACTACGTCATTCAGGAATGTGACCAATGAGGTTTCAGTGTCCCAGGTCCCAATGAGACGAGACCAGACGAGACGCGAGATGTTAAGTGGAGTTTTCCCTATCCGGTTGTCAAAATCAAACGTAATTACTGCGTACATACAAAACACCAGAAAATAAAATGAAACCAACTTCTGCACATTGATGATATTGAACATCTTTACAAAGCTGTAAAAACACGATCATACACAATTTAGGATGGGAGAATTGATCTCTGATAATAAACACTTCATATTTTTTTGGATTTTATATACATAGAAAAACATTATCCCTTACTCTTAACCAACTTGATGCCTAACTCTATCCTCTTATTCCTTGGCTCTTGGCTCTTGGCTCTGCATGAGAGTTGCCTATTATAATCCATCTTTCCTTTCCTATTGGTCTTAACGCTTTTATTATTTTAATGTTTCTGTTGGTTTTAAGTTGGTCTTAGTTTTTTCTTATGTTGTTTTATGTCTAACTGTACAGCACTTTGGTCAACTTTGTTGTTTTAAATGTGCTTCATAAATAAATTTGGATTGGATTGGATGGATCCTTAACCTTAAGACTATAAAGTCAGAAATTGCTTGTCACTGTAAATAAATAAATACAAAGGGTAACATAATTGAGAAATAATTAGATAAAACTGAACAATACATATGCGTTCAATAGTGATGATGTTTTTTTTTTAACATATATTTAAAACAAAGAAAAAAAAATCAAGTATTTAGATGGACAAAGAAACTAATATTTTACGGCCAAGGAAGGAAAGGATCATTTAAACAGACGATCAATACATTTTGAATCGTCTCATAAAACCAATGACAGTGTGATAGGGGTAGTTTGTTGCCTCCTGGTGGTGATTGAGGGCGTTGTAGTGATGAATATTAATGTGATAAAAACAACAACAATAATTTACAAACAGAAGATACATATATGAAACAAATGTATATGGGGATACATAATAAAGATGGCTGTTATTTATGTAGTTAGAGCCACAGTTTATCTGTATTCAGGACATTTGTACATCACGTGTAAATCTGTAAACAAGCGAAGGTCGCTGTGTGTGTGTGTGTGTGTGTGTGTGGGATCAGAGTCTCTGTGGCGCAGCCTCGGTGCAGGATCTGATGCGGATCTGAGGACGGTTTTTAAGTACAGCCGGAACAACCATTGCTTGGGTATTTGTTGACCCAGAGTCTGCGCTGCGTTTATCTCCTCAGTATCGGGTAAAAACGACGATTATGTCGAGGATGAAGAAAGGAGGACGAGCCTTTTGTTTGACTTCAAGCATCTGAGTCGTCGTCGCGCAGCAGCAACAGCAGCTGCACTGTGGAGCGCGGAGGAGGGTGGTGATGATGATGATGATGATGGCGAGGCTGTATTAATAGGAGGGTTTGAGTGTCACAGGCTTTCACTGTCGACATCGGGGGGTTTGGTGGAGAGTTGGTGGACCGGGTTGGGGGGGCTTCCGATCCAGACTGCGCACTTGGAATTAAGAACATAGAAACAAAACAAAAACAAACAAACTCTAAAAACAGGGATTGTCGACAGACAGCCACTAATCATGGAGGTGTTGGCAGCCCTAAATTTGAACGATTATGCTCAAGCGTTCTCCAAAATGGGGATGTTCCCCGTGTTTGACCTCGCCTATTACATCGTGTCCATCCTCTACCTCAAGTATGAACCAGGTAAGTGTGTCTCACACTTGTTGTGTTTGTTCAAGGCGAGTGTTTGTCTTTTAAATGACGGTTCGTGCTTCATCTGTAAAGAACACCATGCTGTTTGGCAGGTGCACGAGCTTCACGCTCACCACAGATAGACCTGTGCGTAAATACGCATTCATTTAGTTATATAAAGTATCTATCACTACATATTTCCAATACACATGTAATTATAAATATGAATGCAAACATTTAAAATGTACAAGCGAAGAGTTAACTTTAGAGCTCTAATGAATGCATGAGAACTTACTCTACTTTTCTAACTTCTCCTCACTCCAATATCCCAAAATGGACTTTCTGTCTCTGTAATGTCTATAGTACCCTGTCCTTATAAAGTATGGCCTGTTATATAAACTGTAGCAGGAGCAGCACTTAGTTGCTGTGAGGGAATGTCTTCTTTTACCTTATTTGCACTGTAGGGAATCACTGAAGGGGATTAAACCACCCAGCTTTTGAGGTCAGGTCTGATAATATTTTTCTCTCCCAATAATTAACTCTTTTGAGTCACCGAGCTTCATGAGGAGGATGAAACCCGAGAGAGAGCCTTTGTGCATACCAGTGACTTGGGCAATAAATAGAAATCCTGAAATAGACAGTGTCAGTGGGCCTCCAAGACTCCTCTGCTGCACACTCGTGAGCTGCATTTAGGACAAGTGTATTATTTGCACTTTGCGTTTAATGTTAAATAAGAATTTGAGGAAGAGGTCCACTGTGACCCGATTGTCCTCTGGAGGAGTGTGTAGCCTTTGAACATGCTCCCTTTTCTTGGCAGAAGTTTACAGCTTGTACAACGTGTGCTCTGTACTTCAAATGCTGAACCTTCAATGTTTAACCTTTATATAATTGTCCTCCACTGTTTCAGCTGCAATGATGTTCAAGTGGCTTGCACCCGCAAAGTGAAGTATTGACTTGTTGGATGTGATATTCTTATAACACAATAAAATATTGCATCAATCTCTTTTGTTACAGGGCTTTTAGATACAAATTTTAGATACTTCAGAGTGTGTTTACAGGTCTCAGGGAATAGATTAGTACTTTGTTCAAAGTTGCAGTACGTGACTCAGAAAGCTGCATGGTGACACCTTGGGTTGGAAAAGGTGAGTTGTTGGTGTTGTCAGAAAGGAGTGAAGTTCTCTCTGTGGGTCACTGATGAAGATTTCATTCAGACTCTCCAGACGCTTTAAATGTATGTCTTGGTGTAGTTAAAATACTGCATATTCCATCTTGTGTAAGTACTTACTGTAGTAATTTAATTACAGTAATAACTTTATGATACTTTTCATTAATTCCGCTGCTGTTGATTCACTGGTTCACCCTTTATTTCATCAGTTTATTTTGTGCCATATTACGTTAAAAATACCCCAAGAGCATTCAAAGCAGGAATGTGTTTTTAAAAGTTAAATCGGTCATCGGGCTGCGACGTGCATGTCAGAGCTGTATCTCCTTGCATAGTACAGAATATTTAACAGTCAAATGACTCGGGCTGCTGACATTTGAGCTCGCCCTATATCCACTGAGCAGAGACTCTCAGTTCACACACCACATGTTTGAGGGGCAACACATGAATGGGTTTGTGTGAGGGTCAGAGGTTAAGAGAGGCAGCAGTCGAGCAGAATATATTTATAGGGCAACATTTCTCCGGATCGTATTGCTTTCGTTCGCACCAAGACACCCTCACCCACCTGTTGTTGGAGATTTGTGCTCTCCATTTACTGTACGTCTGTAACATTGTCATCTGCAGCTCATTTGAAACCCGTCCCCATACATCACTGTACGTTTTTATAACGTGCTGTTGGCTTTATTCATATAGATCTTACTTATGCATTACAAGAGTTAGGTTTCTTAAGTGTACGGCTATCACAGCAGTGTTGGAAAGAAGCTCAGTACTTTAAACTGAGTGCAGTACTAAAGGTTTGCTTATATTTCACACATACTATGTACTTTTACTCAGCTTCATTTGGTTAATAGATTTCAGACTTCATAATATGGGCAAAAAAAAAACTTTAGTGAGACTATGTAACTTTGGGTGAATGAAAATGTAACAATAATAATTTGTACTGGTCATGCTAGACCAACTAAGACAAACTAGCTAAATCTAACGTCAATAACTTGCTGATAATAAACTAACTTTATATTTACAAGATGTAAAAAAAAATAAAACAATGACCATGACGATTATAACATTGGCTATTGCACAAGTGCCAATATCCAATGTCAAATGCGATGGGTTGGTCATAAAGTTTTCTTAATATTATGTCCTAATATTATATAAATGAACAAAGGATAGTGGTCTTTTTGTGAGTACTGAACACTTAAAGGCAGGTGAAAGTGTTGAGGTTGTGATCTGTAAATGACTGTAAAGATTGTGAGTCAACATGAGATGATGTGAGACGTATTACGTATTATCAGGGCGTGCACACAGTGCACAGGGTGTGGACAAAGATACGGCACGCAGACACACAAGGGATCCACCGATTGAGTCTTGTCACGGTCACATCTAACAGAAATGTTCTCGTTATCCACAGCCCTGATCAAGCAAACGCTTTGTCAACAAAGAAGAACGATTACCGCTGAGGAAAAGCAAATCAAATAGGACTCACTCAAAGTTTGGAGGCTGTAATCATTATAAAGATCCTGTATTGATGTCCTCATGGGGAGATTTGGGAGAATGGAATAGACAGAACATATGAAATATGAGGCAACATAAAATATAGAGTTTGCACACATTGTGTGAAAAGTAGGGCTGCAAACTAACAATTATTTTCCTCGTTTAGTTGATGAGTTCTTTGTTTCAGAAAGTGTTGATCAGTGTTTCCCAAACCTCAAAATGATGTTCTACTTAAAACATTGTATCTTTCTCATTCAAATTAAGGATTGATTGAATTGTTGTATTTATATAGTAGTCAATTATTTAAAATCATACACAAAACATGTTTGAAATATTGCATTTTCTTCAATTGCAATACTTATGGAATCAATATTTTAAATGGGAAAAACAGAAAAAATGCTTTCAAACTTACATTTTAGCCAAAAAAAACTTTTGAATTTCACTCCACACATTAATATATATATGAGCAGGATAATAGGATCAAAATCACTTAAACTAACTTTATACTCTCATTTTTCTTTAAAGAAATATGCAGTTGGTGGGTGACATCTTCTCCTCTGTTTCAGGCTCGGTGGAAGTTTCTCGTAGGAGTCCCGTGGCCTCCTGGCTGTGCGCCATGCTCTACTGCTTTGGTAGTTACATCCTGGCAGACATCTTGCTCGGCAGCAGCCCCATCGACTATTTCCAATACAACAGTCACATCCTGCTGGCCTCAGCTGTCTGGTGAGTAAATCCTCAAAGCAACTTCACCTTTCAGCTTTCTTTGAAGTCCTTGTTTGTCCCCCCCCCCACCAACCTGTTTGGTGCTGGTCTTATAGCTATTGACATTAACTATTGAAGGTTTTTAAAGTTTGGTTTATGGGATTTAAAGTATCTGAAAGGACATCAACAGATTCAAGTGCAACAAATCTTTCATAATTTGCGGAGCTCACGCAGGCAACATTATGGTACTGGGAAAGTGCTCTTCAAAAGGTTTTAATATTTTTAGAGTATATTCAATATTTTTGAATCATAAATAAGATACATATTTAAAGCATATGGCTGCTGCTTAACCGTCAAAGTCTCTGCTCTTTCTTCATAGCACAGTTTCCCCACTAGATGTCAGTGTTGCCTCAAAGTCTGTCTGCCCTACATTGACTTTACATTAAGCTAGCCTGTGTGACCTCTCTCCACCCAAACCTAAAATCTGAGAGTATGATATCAGAGACTTGGAGACAAAATAACAATTAAACCAGTGACCATTGCTAAATGTGAGGATTATCAGTAACTTCCAATCCAGTATCAGCACCAGCATTAATGGTCAGAAATGATTTTCCATCTTTAAAACATTTCTTAGTCCTCCATCAGACACTCAGATCTGACCTGAAATGCAGACATCCATTAGTAGCCAGTTCTTCGAACCTCTCAGTTAAAGGCACACTATTACCTCCATGATCAGCTCTCTGACTAAGGACAGCACTCTCTGACACAATACAAACACATAATAGTCCTGCTCTGCTCTACTGCCCTTGAAAGAAAAATAGTCCCATATTGCAGCTAAACATGTACTTAGAAGCCCGGAGGTCAATGGGATTTTACCTCCCTTATTCACCTTTCTCACTGAGAATGACGAGTCAATCAATATTCCTCACTGACTGCAGCAATCACTCGGTCATTAAAGTGTCTTTGGCTTCATGGACATTTTCTACCCCATTAAAGAGACAGACATTATTCATTGATTCATATTCATTCAACTCTGAATGCACCATAATGGAAGTCCCAGAATTCCTCTAAATCGTTGCCGTTTTGGCGCAGTGAACCACTACATACAGCTGCCGTCTGTTCCCTTCAGATAAAGTGCTTTTAATCTGAATCCTGTCTGTGCCGTGGCATGGACAACTACTTGTCCCTCTTTCTACTGGGGTCCCCCAAGTGGAAGTAGAGTGCTGGACCCGTTCTTGTTGCAATAATATATTCTACTTCAATCCAATTACACATTATGCATGGCTTCTGATGTCACTGCTAAATAGAAATCTCATCTTAAAATAGGCCAGGGTTACCTCTAACTACTGCTACTAATATGTGCTGCTCTTACTACTTGACGGCTTGGACGGGTCCAGCACAAGTTCCATGGCTTTTGTTAAGCGTCCCTTCCTAATCGTGATGTTCTTTTTCTCTCCCCATGTTGGAAACAATCTCAGGTACCTGCTCTTTTACTGCCCACTGAACCTATTCTATAAGTGCGTGGCCTTCCTGCCGGTCAAGCTCGTGCTGGTGGCTTTGAAGGAGGTCGTCCGCGCACGTAAGATCGCCGCCGGTGTTCACCATGCCCACCATGCATACCACCACGGCTACTTCGTCATGGTCATCGTCGGATACGTCAAAGGTCAGTGTCTTCTGCTTTCATGGCAACATGTTAGTCACACACAGTGTTGGAAAGAGACGGTCTGCCTATCGTAAGCTCCCAAAAACTTCTATAAGAACACGTCACCTCTTCTTCAGTTGGAGAAAAGCTGAAGCCAAATAAGAGCAGAGGTGTGAGACACAGACGTGTTTGTCCTCATTTTATTTTTATCTTCTCAGGGTCTGGAGTGGCTCTCATATCCAACTTTGAGCAGCTGGTGCGTGGCGTGTGGAGGCCCGAGACCAACGAGATCCTCAACATGTCATTGTACGTCTGAGTATTCCTGCTATGGCCGTTCTGATTTCCTCACGTCGTGCACTCATCACTACACATCTCATCCAGCACGGAGGCTTGTGTGTGTATCAGTGTGTCACAAAAACCTAGAGAGAGAAAAAAACTAGCACACATCAAGTGTGACTTTTCTGCATGGTTCTCATCATGACACAACTTTAACTTTACAGAGGAATTTGAATAATGAAGATGATTTCATCAATCGTCACCCTCAACAAAAACATCTGACATTTCTGTTAAAATAAAACAAGCCTTTCACACCGTGTCACAAATCTTCAGTGTGCGTTGGTCGAGAAAATGTGTGAACTTCACATAATGAGTTGAGGTCCATTGATGACCTGCATCATCTGTGATTTCAGCCCAGTGCTAAATCCAAATACGATGAACAGATGTTTTACTGACCGTTTGTCTTCTGTCGCTGCAGCCCGACCAAAGCCAGTCTGTATGGAGCAATCCTCTTCACCATGCAGGAGGCTCACTGGCTGCCGGTGTCCAAGAGCACACTCATCCTCGTCTTCACCCTCTTCATGGCCACAAGCAAGGTTAAGTGTTGTTGTCAGAACTGGTTTGACTTCTTGGAATTTAAATCTGAAATCCCACTGCATGAGCTTAAAGCAGGTGAACGCTGCTGTAACTCAAGTTTACGACGACACTTGTCTGTGGTCACACAGAATAAATGCTCTGGTTCAACAAACATGTAGAGAAGTGAGATTATCAGCATTTTGGTTGCGGTTTATTGGCATGTTGTTCATAATTTCTACCTGCAGCCTCACAACAAGGCTAGTTTAGGACCCAAGCGCAGGCAGGCGAGGAGACATGGAAGCTTTTAACCGTTTATTCAAAAGGTTTAACAAACATGAGTAAGTCAACTTTATTTATGTAGCACTTTTCACAGATAAGGAAAGCGAGATAAGATAAGTGCATCACAGGGCGATACAAGTAAAATACTGATAGTTTGAAACCGACATGATACGAGCCCTTTTGTGAGCTCCAGTTAAAAGCCTTGCAGCAGAGTTCTGGACGACCTGAATGTGGTCAAGTGTCATCTTATTTAAACAGATAAAAAGACTGTTACGATAGTGAGGGAAGTGGTGGAAGTGTCTGTAGTGGAGGAAGCGTCTGTAGTGGAGGAAGCGACCAGTTCCCGAACGGCAGTCAGGATAAGCATCTATGGCAGCACGCACACGTGAGGAGCACAGGAATTAGTAAAGGCAAAACTATAAGCAGCAAGCAGACACTAGCATTAACCAGGTTTTCAGGGGGGGGCATGACATTACTGCTGAGTTTGTCTGTTACGATCTGGCGATGAGCGACTGCAGGACTGAAAAATTTAAAGGCTGAGCTGATGAGTGAATTGGGAGCAGGTGAGCTCCTGCTGCAGGTGAGCTGATTGCATGCTGGAGGTAGAAGCAGGAAAGGAGGAGACGAAGGATGAGGCAAGGCGGGGCATGACACTTCCGTCAGAAATATTATTTTACTGACAGTGAGAAGCTCTGTTACCCTCGTCTCACCATTAGATGCTTCTAATTCTTACAAACCTGAGAAAATTTGAACTTTTCAATCTTCCATCAGGTGGCGATGACTGCCCGACACTCTCATGGCTCCCCCTTTGCCCTCATTGAGTCGTGGGTTTGCCACCTGCTGTTCGGCTCTCCTCTGGGAGGCTCCGAGGAGGACCACCATCACCCTCCCGCCGCTGCTGCATCTTCACCCCTCAAAACCAAGGAGGAGCTGAGCGAGGGCGCTCGTAAGAGGAAGGCCAAGAAAGCCGAGTAAGAAGTCGCACCGTGATAAAACTGCATCTAACTCGTGTGGAGGCCCTCATGGCCTCCACATGATGGGACTTCCCATTCCTTCCTAGGGAAAGGGGCAGTTTGATGTTTTACCAAATGAGACCCTTTCTGTTAGAGTCAAATGGTGCTTTCTGCATTTGACATGGCTTGAGGACTAAATACCATGGCGAATGTTCCACACTTCATCCCAATCTGGACATTTCTAAAAACGTATTTATTTATGTCTGTGAACATCTGTTCCCAACACTGTGTGGTGACCCGTGTTTGTAGGAGCTGCAGGATTCATTTTACGATGCGCCGCACCAGTTGTTGTGACACCAGGCATCAGTGGTTCATTTTAGTCCACCACACCACACTTTAGTGAAGAAACAGAATCTGACTGTCAATCAGAAACTCAAATGTGAATGAAGCATTGTGCGAAAGAACATTGCTGCTTTTTACACTGCGACAAAGACAAATCCGTGTCTTTAAATAAAATCAAGAGAAACAGCTTGTCTTTGTGAGTTTTAATTCCCTTCATATCATATCATTAATGTTTTTGGTCTTCATTCATTCGTTAATGTTTCTGGTGTGTTTTCGAGTTTTGGGTTTACATAGTAATATGTGCTATTATTGTATTACAACACACAACACAGTGCATTACACTGTAGAAAGGTACACTAGCAGCTTAAAAAAATTATGATCATATTGACTTGATTGTCCAGGACTGTTGTGTACAATGTCTTCTTCAAACGTGTTTGTGACGATTGTCAACCTTAAACTAATGCTTTTTATATAAAAAGGTGTTCAAGTGCTTTGGTAAAAAAGGGTTAAGAATTAAATGTTGTGTTACAAATAAGACATGCATTTGATGTCTGCACTTTGAAATAAGAAACAATGAGTTTAAATCTCTGTCTAGACTAGAACAGTTTGCACTCTACGCACACACACATATATATATAACATATATATATAATGTATATATATATATATATATATATATATAACTAAAAACACAGTGTATGTATGAAAGACCACCTCCTCTCCACTGTCAGCCATCTACAGTATATTTAACACAAGTCCGCTAAACCCTAGTTTTTCTTCTCCTCTGGTTGAGACATTTTTGAAAGAGGTACCAAGGCTTTTGAGGCCTGATGCCGTTCAGTATTTCTGATACTTAGCAGCTCTGTGCTCGCCTTGCTAGAATCCTGTGTGATGAAGTGCTACAAGCTTCGTTATTGGGTGAGTGGTGCAACAACCCAAACAACCAAAGTTGTGAAGCCAGTATTTCATGTTTCCTTAAATTTAAAATTTGTTAACAAAGTAAACAAATGTGGTCACTTTTTTTTTTTTTGCCTTTTTCTCTACGGAGCTCCACCTACAGTTTTGGAGTACATATTTTTACAACACCACCATAAACATTCATCCATCCCCGCCAATGTTTTACGGCTTTATACTCACTGCAGCAAAAACGCAGTCAAAACTCCCCTCTCCTGGCCCTGTGCATTCGTTTTCAACGGAGACGGCGAACACAATCCGTGGAGCCATGTCCGCGCCGATGGAAGAAACAGCCAACCACCCACTGAAAACAAACGTTGACAACAGACACCATTCATAAAAATAGCAACCATCGAAGAAAATGCAAATGCATAGAGAACAGAGAGTTTATCCCAAAGATACTTACAAGTCTAACAGTATTAGTAATGTTAATGTGTGGCCCCTCGCTTGTTTAGACATTCATTTCCTCTTTCTCACGTCCTCCAACAATGGTTTTCTTCTTCTTTTTTTTGCTTTTTACTCTATTCTCTACTCTTATCGTTTTTTGGCTCTGACATGATGAACGTCATGACAGAGCTTGATCGCCTTATAGCGTTATAGCCCGTACCTGGCTAGGGTGTGTGTGTGTGTGTGTGTGTGTAGTGCCATAAAGCAATTCATGTCTCTCCTCATTGTGAAACATGAATTGGACTCTAGGTTGGCAGCCCTGATCTTGCAAGGCTGGTTTTCCACTAACAGACGGTAAAGGGAGAGGAGAACAGCCCCCAATCTCCCCGCAACAAGCCCACAGTAACTCCAAAGAACCCTGTATAGTTCTGCTTCAATCTCTGATGACACATCGTGGTCATTTTGTGTCTTAATATAATACATTTCGTACATATATCACCATCATGTTTTGTGGTTATTGCGTCTTTTGATTAACTTTGATCAATGTGATGACTCTTTCTTTTTTGCAGCCATTTGCTGATGATGATGATAAAGACAATCTCAAAGATGAATATCCAACATTAAGAACTTTCCCCAAACATTTTAGCATGTCTTCATAATCTCTGTGTTACGTAACTGTGAGGCTGGAGAAAGGTGATGGCAAAGGTCTGAGGTGAGCCTGAGGTCACGTCCTGAGAAACTCGGAAGTCCCCCGTTGTGTTCTCAAGCTCTTGTAGCACAGACAATAAAGCATCACTGATGAACTTTGCAGGAGGTCGTTACACTCGACCTTTAACCTAGACATTCCTCACGGCAGCCCAGAGATAAAAGATCTGTTCACTGCACTTTCAAGTTACATTTGTAGCACTAAATAAAATGATGACCTAACTCTCATGGGAGACTTTGTTTTCAGGTTTAACGGCAACATTCATTTTTATTCATACTCACTAGAAACCCGGGAGTATTTCTGTAAAAAAATCAGAAATCGAATAGCTGATGACAGACTGAAAGATATCCAATTCTTTCGTTCTTCTTTCGTGCTTTTATTTGTTACATAAAGGTTTATTGTTTATTTAACAGGGACAAGCTAATTTACAAACAAACCAATTATGAATTAGGACAGAATAACAACACAACATAGTACTGTTCATAAGAAAACTAATGGACACGTGGACAATTAGGACAAAATGACAATACATTAAATGGCCTATCACATTATAACTACATTTGCAGATTTTAGTTTCAGTGTATTTTGAGAAAGTATCCAAACTTCCCTGGAAATCGTCAGTTCCATCATCGTTTGATGAAACACATTAAAAGACAAAAGATATCCATTTACTGGTGATGGTTTAAAGACGAGGAAGAAGATGTCATAGGTGTACAATTCGGCAGCAGTGACATGTTGTGTTTGTTCTCCCGTGTGATGCCCACAGAACGAGCATTTCCCCTGCTCCTTTGGGCAAGGCAGCAAGGAGGCAAGGACAGCGAGTGCAGAGGTGGCGAGAACTCGTCAAAGTAATCTGGACAAAACCCCAAAACCTTTTGCTGCGAGGAATGTAACCAACATCTGCTGATGCCATTACTGAAAAACACAAACACACACACACAGAGTGCATTTTTGCTTTACCCACAGTGGACCGCTGAAAAATGGCAACCAAGTGTGGACCTTTTGGTTTATTTAAGTCTCCCTTTCCTGATATAAGTGCAAAATGGCTCTACGTGTGTAGAAGACACGTCAGTCTATCCCGTAAGAACATCCCTGATCAGTGTTGACCTGTCCACTTACGAAACAACTGTGATCTCTCTCTCGTCAGCGGTTTGTCTCTGGATTTTTACTTTAGATGATAAATCTCATAAATACTGAAGCTACATTCTCAGAACCTCGGAAAGCGCTCCCTTGACACGTTGAATAATTGGCTCAGAGAAAACTTAACTCTTTCTTTTGAAGAGTCCTTAAAACCTTCATCTTGCTGATGGACTTTTGGAATTCACAAGGGACTCAACCCACACTATCAAAAAAGTCAGAGCCCAGATTTTATCATCCAGAGCCGTTTGACATGAGCATTCAGTCGGACCATTAGAGCTTCGCATGAATATAATACAAGGTTTAGCCTGTCGTGCAATTGCACCTCTAATTCTTGTTTCCTGGACATTTTCACCAGGAGATTTGCAAAAGCTAAGGATGTAAGTCAGAGAAGGAGTGTGTGTGTGTGTGTGGGGGGGGGGGGGGGGGGGGGTGTTGTCATCTGGTATAAAACCAAAGCAGCAGGGGAAAGACTCAAACTATGCACAAGGAACACTGTCACCAAGCTCAAGGTAAGAGAGCGAGAGCGAGAGAAGACATGAAGCAGCTGCTGAACATGAGGATAAGAAGACATGAGAGCATGCTGTGGTTTCTGGTGCTGAACTGTGTCCTCTCCATGGGAGGACATGTCACAGAGGGACAGAGAGGTGAGACACAAACAGTTTTAATTTCCTGATAGATTTGAAACTTAATTGACCTCATTTGTATTGTGCAAGCTTTGTCCTGGAAAATGCAGTGAAACACTTATCGTTTCAGACTGTGACTTCCGAGAGAATCATTTTAGACTGCTCGTGTAAATCATTTTCACTGACAAAGAAAAAAAACAATCACTGTGAGAAAATCAGCAACAACCTTTCTTTTATAGCATTTGATTTATTTCCAGTATCTCTTCTCGCTGCTGTGGAATTCATTCAGTAAACAGAGTTGCTCCTGATGAGAAGAACACATTTGCACAGCTTCGCGCTCAGGAGAGTTCTGCTCTCATATGGCTCCTCTGGGAGAAAAGTGTTCTGTGTGATGTGATTGAAGGAGGGATGATGGCTCTGTGGGTCAGTTAGAACACACAGGTATTAAAGTCCCCTGTGTGACTATTGAACACAGTTTCCCACCTCGGAGATTATACTGAGCACGTCTGCAATTTTTCGTTTGCTGGAATTTTAAAAAGTGGGTATAATCAATATTGAACAAAACAATGTATTAAAATGATGACATGGAAACAATGTGAAGAGGATATGTTCTGTTTTGTTTCTAAAAATAAAATGGAGTCACATCTAAAGAGGTCGCGACATCAAAAATGCAAACTAAATCTACCACAGATCTGCCAGTGGGACAAATAGGAAACTACAGATTAATAATGTTGCTCTGCATCTGTTAATGTGGTCACCATACACACTTTTTAACATATGATGTACTCAAAAATAACAACTTATTCATCGTATTTTACCAATTGCAAAATAAACTTAAACGGCTATGTCACACCATTTGTTGATAATATTCGAATTTTCTCGAGTTTTAATTTGATGAATTCCTTTCTTCGATGAGATTTTTAAACATAGTTGCACAACTGGCAAACAGACTTAGTCATGTCAGTGTGATTGGGGGTGGGGCCAGAGATTTCTTTACAGACGTCATTAGCCTCCCTGGTTATTGTAGGACATTTGACAGATGGTTGAAGTTTGATGATCCACAAGGAAAATAAAACAAATCAGATTCAGACTCACACTGTTACATTTTTCCTATGATCTTTCAGCTTCAAAAAAAACCCCAAACATCTTCCAGAAAAAGTTACTGTCCCATACCTGCGAAAGAGATTTCGCAGCTGCGATCAAATGTGCATGTGGGCTGTGGATACAGATAGTGACAGAGGAATGTCAGGAATTGGACTTTGGTATTAGATATGTAATGAATCATCTTGTTGAGGAGGACAGGTGCTGTACTCTCAGGCAGTGGAGGAAGACCCTTCATCTTGAAAAGCGTCTTTCTCCTGCTGAACAATGAAATGAGGTCCAATGGGTTTTGACGCAGTTACTGAATCAGAGAGAATCCTCATGTGTAAATCAGTGTACCTGGTAGTCTGACACACTGAGCCTTAACAGAACATCTACCAAATAAATGATGAGGGGGTGTTTTTCCGCCACACTTATTTCATCTGTATCCACAACTCTGAGTTCAGATGGCACATGCTGCCCAGGAGACATGAGCATATTTGAACCGCTGCACTATTTTAATATGTATATTCCACCCACTCTTCCCTTTTCACTGTTTTTTTCTAATCCAGATGGAGAAATTATCAGTCAGATTAAAATGACAAACATTGCACTGGCTGAGATCAAAGAGCTTCTGAAGCAACAGGTAAATCAAATCATTTATACGTCTCTGCTTTTACTCAAGTTCATCACGAGGTTCTTGGGACACCTGAGTGGTCTTTATGTGTGGAAGAGGAGACAACCAATCTGTCTCACAAAATAATGAAAACATCTCGTGAATGCATTTCAAAACCTTGGTAGCACTTTATTTTGATAATCCTTTGTTGACTCTCTGTTAGCATGTCAACTGTCAACAGATAATCAGTTGGCAAAATAAAGTGATAAACTAAAAACCTTTGCTCAGCCGAGGAATCAGATTGTGTTTGCAAATGTATCTGTCCCAAACCTGCCGTGTTGAGTGTGTGCGCATACATTAATCCAACGATCCACTGTGTTGTTCAGATTAAAGAGATCGTATTCCTGAAGAACACAGTGATGGAATGTGAAGCCTGTGGTGAGTTGACCTGCCAAACAGAAAGTACAAGAATATGATTAGGACAGAGATAGATGTTTGTGCTAAAAGACATTATTGCTTTTCTCTCTCCCTCTCTCAGGTATGGGAGGATTGCAGCCCCGTCCCTCCTGTATGCCAAACCCCTGCCACCCAGGGGTGATGTGCAGGGAGACACCTCAGGGCACAGAGTGTGGCCCCTGTCCCGATGGTATGGAGGGTAACGGTACCGACTGCACTGACGTGGACGAGGTACACGCATAGAAACGACGACAGCACAATACAGCGTTGTGTGTCTTTCTCATTCTGGGCATGATCCTGATGTGTGGGAGTGTATCTGCTTCTGTTTGTGTGTTGATGGCAGTGCACGGTCATGCCGTGTCACATGGGCGTGCGCTGCATCAACACGTCCCCAGGTTTCCGCTGTGGTTCCTGTCCTGCTGGATACACGGGCCCACAGGTGCAGGGCGCTGGCCTCGACTACGCCATGGCTAACAAACAGGTCAGCAGCATTGGACACACGCGGCATTCTTACTGAGGACACTCATAGACATCATGCATTCCCTGGTCCCTTAACCTTAACCCTTAACCACCACAACTAAATAAACAACAAAACTAATTCTAACCCACAAAAAGCCCTTTACAGTTGATAAGAGCAGACAAAATTTACTCAATCCCTATGGTTTGGTCCTCACAAAGATATACATACACACAACACACACACACACACACACACACACACACACACAGTCTGGTTTCCAGACCTTTAGAGGACGTTGATTAACTTACATTACCCTGGAGACTTACTTTACTAGATTTCGGTCCCCACAACATAAGAAATACCTGGAACACACACACACTTAATTATTAGGTGTAGGGTATTTAATAACTATTAAATACACTACACACACACTACACTACACTACACCTACAGTAAATGAACATGAACAAAAATATTAAGATTTTAGCACACTAAAAGAATAAGACTGGCATGTGCTTTTAATAATCACATATACTGTAAGTACATATCTCATTTAGACATTTGAATATGTCAAGATCCTGAGGAAAACAAAACTCTAGCTCTATCTGAATAAAAACACACAGTGCATAAGTCATTTTCCCCTCCCCTGACTGCAGCTCCTCTCTTCATCCATCAGCGACATCTCCTCACTCTTGTCTGCTCGTACAGTACAGTATGTTGAAAAGAACGTACTGGGTTATTTCAGCACCACCTGCCAACACCTTGGCTCTGGTTTCTCTCCTGATGTTGAAGCACGCTGAAGTTGCTGGATGTTCTGTCTCTTTTTTTGTCCCACCAAGGTTTGCAAGGACATCAATGAATGCGAGGGCCCCAACAATGGTGGCTGTGTGGCAAACTCAGTCTGCATGAACACACCTGTGAGTATGAAGACAGGGGATTTTCAATAAACCATGTATTACATTATTATTATGTAATAATGTATTATTATTACATTATGTTACATTTAAGCTTAAATTATATATTTGAAACCCTGTATTTACGCCTTAACCAAACTGGACAGAGTTGTTGGAAAAGTCTGCAGCAATAACATTGTATGAGAACACCCTTAAAATGTATAATTGGATATATACAGGAGATTACACACACAAACATCCAACTAAGCCTCAGTTAGTCTACGTCTCTAAAACCCCTCCTCCCCTAAAACCAATAACGCTGATGGAGCATGTAACATTGTGTATGATCAGGGTTCGTACAGGTGTGGTCCCTGTAAGACCGGCTACATCGGTGATCAGCGTCAAGGCTGCAAACCTGAGAGAGCCTGCGGGAACGGACAGCCCAACCCCTGTCACGCCAGCGCAGAGTGCATCGTTCATCGAGAGAGTGAAATTGAGTGTCAGGTGAACAAATGAAATATTTACACTGTGAATGAACTGGTTGTAAAGGAGGAGCTTTAAAGCTGCAGTGAGTGACCCACGTTTGGTGATTTCGGACATTTCCTTTAACTTCTTTTCACCCTCACTGCTGGTGCTTCTACGTGACGTATGCCCAGGTAATCTTGTACCACACGTGGAACTTTTTGTGGGCAATTTTTCAGCCATACTTCAACAGTTTAGAGCCATCTCTCTTTGCCAGCACTATGCAGCAGCTGGTGTGGTAAGCTGTGAAGTACAGAATCACACAAATGGTGACACAAGATCTAGATACCGCTATACTGAGAAACACATAGAAACGTGTGTGGAGCTGTGGCGGCTGATAGCCTTTGAAACAGCGGAAGCTTATTTCAGGCTCAGTTATCCGGGCAAATAGCACACAACCGGCAACTATTTGTCTCTAGACTTCACTCCCAAACTCCGCATGGGACTGAGACTGACGTCATTTTCACACCTAATAGTCCGCTAGACTCAGTACCATTGGGGAACCTTTTGAATTAAAGTATTCCCCTCCTCGTCTGAGGGCGGCGCTGCATCAAGAATTAGTGAAGGAGAAGACAAGACAAACGATGAACAACAAAAAAAAAATCTATTCTGTAGTCTCGTAGTCTCAAAGGCTTTATCGGCATTGTGTAAACTCATTTGGCTTGCATGTTTTACAGAAAGTTACAGAAAGTTACAGTCGCGCTATCTAAGGTCCCACAAAGCTGCAAACTAAAATATCATGAAACAGTTTCAACATTTCCGAGGCAACTCTTTGAAATATAGAACCTTCGGTACCCGTGCCAGATGTTGTGAAATCACAGGCCTGTTTAAGAACTTAAGCTCACGTCATGTTGTATACAGTGCACAACGGAGTCAGTGAAAACAGTCTGTACAGTTCATAAAACATTTTCCATCCTCACAGTGTGGAGTCGGATGGGCAGGTAACGGCTACCTCTGTGGCCCTGATATTGACATTGATGGGTTCCCAGATGAGAAACTGAACTGTCCTGAGAAGAACTGTAACAAGGTAAGATTCCTTTCTGTTTATGTCATCTGCACAAAATAACATGTGCATGGGTCTTATGTAAATGCAACATGAACATTGGACCTAAAATAACAAGCAAGCCATCATGAGACACTAATGTTTTTGAATTAAATCTAACTTATTTAAGTTTTAATAGCATCTAAACTGAGGAATGGTCCTGGTTTTACTATAAAGTTGCAATCGATTGATCTTAAATAACAATGTGCAAATTTCTCCACAGGATAACTGTCTCACTGTCCCCAACTCTGGTCAAGAAGATGCAGACAGAGATGGAATTGGAGATGCCTGTGATGAGGATGCAGATGGAGACGGGATCCCCAACATGCAGGTTCACACATGAAAAACTGCTTGAAAGAGATAGACGTTAAAGAATAGCCTTTTATATATGCTGCATGTTTTTCATGTCACTTCACTGAAGGAGAATCTAAAACAGCTTGTTCACAGGACAACTGTGTGCTGGTGCCTAACGTGGATCAGAGGAACATCGATGAGGACGACTTTGGTGACGCCTGTGATAATTGCCGTGCGGTGAAAAACAACGACCAGAAAGACACAGATGTGGACAAATTTGGTGACGAGTGTGATGAAGACATTGATGGAGATGGTTAGTATGAGCTCTATAGTTCATAAAGCTATTTAGTCACTGGAATAAGTATAATTAGAGACATAAATACTACAGGACAAAGGGGGACCCACAGTTTGAGATAATTGTGAATGAATACAATCAGCTATACAACAAAAGTCACTGACTTTAATTTCAGGGATCCCCAATCACCTGGATAACTGCAAAAGGGTTCCTAACGTCGACCAGAAAGATCGAGATGGAGACAAAGTGGGAGACGCCTGTGACAGTTGTCCTTATATTCCCAACCCCGACCAGGTCAGATGTCTTCGGTGTCTCTTGGTTTCATACTATTACAGTGGATTCTGATCAGGTGTTCAGGCAATCAGCCTGTCTCAGTCTTAAAATTGCTCAAAAGTGCTCGGATTAGCGTGTTTGCCTGCTGTTTCCTAGTGTGCTATGCTAAGCTAAGCTAACGGGCTGTCGGCAGTAGCATATATATTTACTACATTCAGGAGAGTTTATTGGCAGAAATTAAAATATAATATCCATAAGTATGTTTGTATACGTGTGTAGTAATTTCAAAATGAAAATCATTAGATTTTCACAGCCTGAGAATAAGAAAATAAACTTTGGGCAAGCTAGGGCCTTGCTTTCTGTAGGCCATCATTTTGTGCTGCCATGTTTCTACAAAAGTTTGAAAGGACAAACAACCCTAAACATGCAATTTGTGTTTTTAAGTGGAAGCTCACTACACAAACAACATCCTTTCTGGTATGAGAGGACCACTGTAGTTACCTGACACACTAGAAAGAGAGAGGGGTGAGCACACTTTGGCTAACATTAGGTGGCTAACTATGGTAACACTATACAGTTCTAGCAACTACTCAGCTCAGCATGGCTCAACATACGTCGTTTTCCATTACTATAGTACCTCCGCTCAACGTGTGCGGGGTCGTCATAGCATTTTATAGCGTTAGCGTTTTATACGCTAACTACACAAACTACACAAACTAGTGACTTGTAAAGCAGTTGTTTTCAGTGTACTGAATCATTAGAATCAGTTAAAAGATTTGTTCAGTACTTACTGCATGACTGGAGCACAGACTGCACTGAATAGCGGCGGCGGGGTTGTGATGCAGCTCTCACTAGAGCAGGTACTAAAAAAAGCACCAAGTACCAGGTACTATCCCTAACGGAAAAGTAGAATAAACCGAGTAGAGCCGTGCCAAGTCGTGCTAGAACACTGTCAGCAGATTTTATTTTTAAAAAAAGCTGCTTCCTGCTAACTTTTCTAAAACATTTTATTGTAACAACATCTCGTGTTATCTTCCTCAGATGGATGCGGATAACGACTTGATCGGAGACCCGTGCGACACCAACAAGGACAGGTAATGTGTCAGCTAACCATTCACATTCCACAAAAAAATGTCTCGTCAGCAACAGCCAGTAAAATTCAAACTTCCCTCTGTCCAGTGACGGTGATGGTCACCAGGACTCCCGGGACAACTGTCCAGCTGTCATCAACAGCTCTCAGCTCGACACGGACAAAGACGGCAAAGGAGACGAGTGCGACGATGATGATGACAACGATGGAATCCCCGACCTGCTGCCACCTGGTCCCGACAACTGCCGTCTCATCCCCAACCCTCTGCAGGAAGACCTGGATGGTGTGTAGAAACATATGACTGATTAAAGTCAATTTCTCAGATTTATTTACAACTGTATTTTTGTTTTTTTAATCTCGACAGGCAATGGTATCGGTGATATATGTGAAAAGGATTTCGATAACGACACCATTATCGACCACATCGACGTCTGTCCAGAAAATGCTGAAGTAACCCTCACTGACTTCAGGGAGTACCAGACTGTTGTTTTAGATCCAGAGGGAGACGCACAGATCGACCCCAACTGGGTGGTGCTGAATCAGGTTAAGTGACAGTGCCCCCCCCCACCACCCCACCCCCAATGTTTATGTATTCCCCTCAACTCTTAATCGGATTAATGATCTATTATTGAAAACAAATAAAATGTTTTTGTTTGTGCAGGGAAGAGAGATAGTCCAGACAATGAACAGTGATCCTGGTTTGGCTGTTGGTAAGTGAGCTATTTAAAGGAGCAGTGCGTAAGAATTACTGACATCTAAGTACATCAGAGAACTATGGTGGCCTTCGCATACCAGAAAGGATGTTGTTTTTGTTTGTCTGTTCGGTGGCAAAAGATGGCGGCCTCCGTAAAGCAAGACCCTTAGTCTAAACTACATGTGAAAGCAGGACTGAACGATTGTGAATAAATATCTAACTGCGATTATTTTGACAGGAATTGCGATACGATTCGCGATATCAGAGGAATGGTGATTTTTACATCATTATTCTCATTTTCTGTGAGAAACAAAGATGTTCTCTTCAGTCTGTAGTATAAGATGTGTATAGATCAAGACAATAATTCATCTAAATCAACATTTTCACACATTTTGGCTATAACAAATAGCCAAAATGTACTGCGATTTCCATAAAACTTTGAATAATTGTTCAGCCCTATGTGAAAGGCCCATTGTAAGTTCACAGAAACCTAACAATCTCCCAGACGTTACACACTCAATTTTCAAAAAAAGATGCAGTGTAGCTGGTATTAAAGTATTCAAGTTGTAAATGACTAATCTGTTTTTAGCCGCTCATATGTGTGCAGGGGAAGACCTGTTTTAGCATGTGTCTGCATCTGCAGGCGCCTAATCTCTGGTTCAGATTCTTGTTTGGTGATCCTTCGTCTTAAACACTGAATAAACTGCCAAAGCAAATATTTGAAAGTCAACTGTGACGGACTGGCAACCTGTCTAGGGTGTATCCTGCCTTTCGCCCCATGTCAGCTGGGACTGGGTCGAGCTCTTTCCGTGAGCCTCAATGGATAAAGTGGTTAAAAATGAATGAATGAACGAACAACTTGTGACAAGCAGCAGCGCCCTCTGCAGCCAAATGTGCTTGTCAACTAGCTGAGTTTTGAGTTTGATGGTTACTGCATTGTCCCCACTCACTGAGCTCAAACAAAGATAACAGATCATCAGTGAGAACTTGCTGGGCCTGATTCTACTACTTTAAGCTGCTGACTATCATTAAGTAAAACTAATTTCTTCCAGGAGGTTGTGTCCTTTAATCAAAGTCAGTGCAAGAACAGGTGTTAAGTGCACAGAGAGGCCACCATTCTGCATGTTATCAGTCACAAAAACACGATTTTGAAGCTGTTTTGAAGCTATTATTAGGATATAGGTCAGGCTAGGGTTACTCTTGCATAAATAACAAGCAAGTGGTTATTTGACTGATGCACCTGTGTTTCTAATGCTGTCGATTACATGGCCTTGCTCTATATTTAGCATTTGTTTTCAGTTCATTCATAATGTGGGACAAATGCAAAGCATCATTAATAGGCCAATGTGTATATTTATTGGTATATAACCTCTCTAAACACTGGCCCAAACAGAACTAAATTGTGTGCATTTTTTTTCTCCTGACAGGTTACACAGCTTTCAGTGGCGTGGATTTTGAAGGGACATTTCATGTGAATACGGTAACAGATGACGACTATGCGGGATTTATCTTTGGCTACCAGGACAGCTCCAGCTTCTATGTGGTGATGTGGAAGCAGGTGGAGCAGATCTACTGGCAGGCAAACCCGTTCAGAGCTGTGGCAGAACCTGGCATCCAACTGAAGGTAGCTCTCTACTCCATTTTGGGTTTTTTTTTCCCGCACAATTCATGTTTCATGAATCCAGAGACTTAAGACTTTGTCACTTCCACTTTTGAAAAGGCTGTGAAGTCAAACACAGGTCCTGGCGAGAATCTGAGGAACGCCCTGTGGCACACCGGCGACACCAGTGACCAAGTGAAACTCCTGTGGAAAGATGCTCGCAACGTTGGCTGGAAGGACAAGACGTCATATCGATGGTTCCTTCAACACCGGCCTGCCGACGGTTACATCCGGTACGACTTTGTGCCACAACAGAGATGAAACAGAAACGATACAAACAAATGTGTGAACATCTACAGACTGAAATATGGGATGTTGTTACTTGCTCTTTGTTGCCGTGCAGAGTTCGTTTCTACGAGGGTCCTCAGATGGTGGCAGACACCGGCGTGGTCATAGACGGCACGATGAGAGGAGGTCGACTCGGAGTCTTCTGCTTCTCTCAGGAGAACATCATCTGGGCCAACCTGCGCTACCGCTGCAACGGTCAGAACAATGTAGTTGTGTGTACTCAAACAAGATGTAGCCTACAGTAGTAGCATTGAAGAGGCATAATAACACTCCTCCTCAAACACTGTAACCATATAAAAACCTTTAGCACACATTAGCAGCAGTTAAAGCCAATTTTCAGCCATTCTCCGTCACTACCCTAAAAACCTGTGTGCGTCTGTTGCGTTGGTATGGACGTGTACACAATACTTCCTCTAGAGGGCAGTGGCGAGCACCAAGTTGCAGTCATCAACATACATAGCGACCATTACAAAAGGGATTATTTTTACTGCGCTTGATCCGAAATAGACTGAAATGCAGGCGGAGTTCGTGTTCGACCACTGAATGGAAGTCACATTTAAGGGGAATATTACTTGTTGGGGGGCCACATGGTGGTGTAGTGGTTAGCACTCTCGCCTTGCAGCGAGAAGACCCGGGTTTGAGCCCCGGTCGGAACAAGGGCCTTTCTGCATGGAGTTTGCATGTTCTCCCCGTGTGTGCGTGGGTTCTCTCCGGGTTCTCCGGCTTCCTCCCACAGTCCAAAAACATGCAATGTGGGGATAGGTAAATTGAACACTCTAAATTGACCATAGGAGTGAGTGTGAGAGTGAATGGTTGTTTGTCTGTATCTGTGTGTGGCCCTGCGATGGACTGGCAAACTGTCCAGGGTGTACCCCGCCTATCGCCCGATGTAGCTGAGATTGGCACAGCACCCCCCGCGACCCTCTGGCAGAGGATAAAGCGGTAGATGATGACTGACTGATTACTTGTTGGTGTTGCCGATGAGCGAGATCAATTTTTTAATATTTCTGTACGTCTGCCGAGACTTTGGACAACGTAGCCCCCTAAATTAAACCATAACGCACCAGTGAGTGAAGCCAAGCTCCTGGCTGTCACTCTTCTGTGGGCTTTGACAGCATGTTTTACAGTTACATTTTCCTGACTGATTGGACTGTTGACTCTATACTGCCCCCATGATCTCTGTTGGTAGTGCTCCGTTTCTCCGCTGCCAGGCACACGATTACGGACAAAATAAACGCAAAGTATGGACGAAAGGCTCCATCTGTCTCCGTCTTTTACGTGGAGTACAAAATGTGTCTTACCTTGATTCAAAAACACAGTTAATTCATTTTATTCAAATAATCCTGGAGATGAGGAAATTAAATAGCGAAGAAAGCTGATAGTGGAAGGACTGCAGCTAAATCAATATGTCGTTTAACTACGACCAAAATGGTGAAAATGTCGCTTCTCTACATGTTAAAGAAGTGGCTTCAGTGCTTATATTTATATTTTGTGCAAACGGTGACCTTCACAGACTTTGGTCCACACCAAAGCGCTATCACTAAAGAGATAGTTTTCATTGCTTTCCACAGACTTTAAAAATATCCTGAATTTACGTGCGTGTGTGAACGTGTTTGCCGGTGTTAATACAAAAGACAGACGTGGATGTAGAGGAGGTGAAGCATTGTGTTTTGTCTGGTTTCAGATACTCTACCTGAGGACTTTGACACCTACAGAGCCCAGCAGGTCCGGTTGGTGGCCAGATGAAGCGTGGGACAACAGCCACGCCTGCAGGGAAATTCAGGGAAACTTTCCAGTGCACGACGACCCGTGAGGAAGAAAAGAAACATCTCTGAAGTGAGATGACGTCAGTTTGACTGTGCTCCAAACTGGGCACAGAGAAGAGGAACCTTTGCAGCAGTAAACACTCTTCAGAGGGAACTAGCACACAAGAGTCAACAAATATCCATCAGGTTTCCAAGGAAATCTGTCTGAATAAACTAAATATCAACTATATTTTAGAACTTTCAATGTATACTTTCTGTAAGAAGAGCTATTGCAAAGATTAACATATCACAAATGAATAAAAGTGAATTTGACTAAATTATGTGCAGCATATGAATTCATTTTAGTTTGGAGGATTGTGTATATATCTCTGGTCAAGAGTCATCAAAAATAATATTTCTTATCCTATAATGTATCTTTGACACTCTTCAAACTCTATAAATGGAGATTTAACAAGTAAATGAACGTAAATGAACACGGTTATCACATTTTGACTTTCAGTAACAGACGCGACGTCTTTCAAACTCAACAGCTTTTAGTGGAAATCAACATTCTGAACATTTCACAAGCATGCACATATCCAAAATAATCTTTTAAATTTTGCATTTGGAAATACAGTTTACAAAATAGAAACAATAGCAAAGACAATATACAACAGAACCGGAACGTCATGCATGTACACAGCAACACGCTGCGATGTTGTAAAATGACACTGGACAGTTGTTTTTTTCTTTTTTTCCTTTTAGATCAGCATCGTTCTGCAAATCAAGACTATGTGCAGAGAAAAATCTGTTTTTCCACATTCAATTTAATTGACAGGTTTTCTTTCGTCTCATAAACAAAATGGTCACATAAGGAGAATCACATGGCAACAAATAAATAACTACAGATCTTTACTACAACGTACGGGACGACAGTGACATAATGCTATTCTCACTATAAGTTTGGAGGGGAACTTAAACTGTGTTTTTCCAGAGCTGTGAACTGTAGTAATTAAGAAAACGTTATTAAAGGGACATGAAAATGAGACCTCCAGTTTTTTTTTTCCCCCTTCAGCCTGAAAAGTTTGTTTTGGTATTGGAATCAATAAAGTCTTAATTTCATGCTCCTTTAGATGTTTGGCTTCAGCCCTGATGAACAAATGCACCTTTTTCTTCTTATTTACTGCCTTTTGATTATACAACTAAAGTTGTATAATCAGGTTGAATTGAATATAACTTTTGCTTTTCCTTCCCTTTGTGTGAAAAGTGAAAATAAGAGATTTACTTTTACACATCTAACAGCGCAGCATAATTGATCGACCAGAACTAAACATGAACCTCCATTTTCGTGTTGAACTAATGTCAAGAAAGGGGACTTTTGACTATGTTTGGTTCAGTTAGGTTTGGTCAAAGTCAAGACATCAGCTGTATCTAAATGTCCTGTTTTTCTTCCTGCACCGCTGAGGCAGCAGCAGGTTCAGGCTCTAAAAGTGTCACAGTTGCTGCTGGCGCTGCAGCAACAACATGAGCAGCTGCGTCGAGGCTAAAACTACAACTGTAAGGTCAATCTTCTGATGTCTGTGTTTAAACTGTGACTCGCTGAGACTGCTTTCACATGTGTGTGTGTGTGTTTGTGGGGGGGGGGGGGGGTTCGGGCGGGGATGACCAACAGAGAAATACATTCGGAGCGCCGTTCCTTCCCAACACGAGAGCGCAAGCTGCACTGGAGTAAGCCCTTTCTAGAGTTGCATCTCCTAAAAACTGACCAGATCAAAAACAAACAAACAGGACAAGCCAAAATAGAGTTCACAAAGGAAAATAGAGAATTCATCTTTTCATTGACGTTAAAATATATCCGGTCTATACATCTGTAATGAAAGAGTCAGCATTCACATCGGGCAGAACAGTCCCTGCTCAAAAGCCAGGAAGCCACAAATAAAGTGCCAAGCGACGAGTGGACAAACCTTTGCACAAAAACAGACAGAAAAAAAACAGAACAGAAATACACTGACATGATAGGCAAACAACATAAAACAACCAAATCTGATGTCTGAAAACACACGTCACCTCAGCAAAGGGATAAGGACCTGCTTCATGTGATGTGTCTATCATGTCATGCGGTTGACAGATTATTTAAAGTCCACATATGCAAACAACCAGTGCCCGTGCTAATCTGCAATCGACACAAGACGTAACCTGCTTCCATTTTTCGAGCCAAAGCAAGATGCCCTGGTGCAGGAAGAGAAAGTGTAAGAACGAGCAACAGTGAGAAAGACTCAACTGAGGTGCAGAGTGTGAGAGAGAGGAGAGAGGAGAGAGAGCGAGAGAGAAGCCCGGAAACCAAAAGCTCAGGGTCATTTGGCAACAGGCAAGACACTGCCAAAGAAAATACATTCTTTTATCATTTATGGAGTTACCGTAATACAGAGATGGAGGTAACAGAGTCAGGACTTCAGTGTCGCACAAAACAGACCCATACATGCATCCCTTTGAACGTAAGCTACGTGTTACACAAATCAACCCTGCAGAGCAAAAGTAGACCTTCATTGAGAGAGGTTTGGACCGTCAGTAAAGTCATGCATTTTGTTTCAGCTATAGCATATTATGTACAAGGTCAGGATGACAGAAAGGCTCAAACCCACTGGCATTAATGGCAACGCAAGGGTGACAATTGGCTGTAACACAATACTTTTGATAAGGGATTTAAAAAAACAAAATAACAAAAAAACAAAAAGAAAATCAGCTTCTGCTGAAGTGTCTGCATCTCGGGGCCTCTTTGTTACGCTTAACGACAGTAACGGTAAAGTCAATTTGAAGTTTGGGATCAGTTCCTTTAGGAACAGAGACAACACATTTGTTTCTTGAGCAGCGACTTCACACAGAAGGAATCCACTGGTGAAGAGGCAGAGATGCAGCCAGTGCATTAAAGAAAGGAAAAGCAGGGTGTGTGACTTACAAAAACAGTGTGGAAACGTCAAAAGAAAATAAAGCTCATTTCAAAAGAAAGCTGGATTTATGCTTTTTCAGGTGTAGAAATGAATTTACTTGATTGTCATAGCACCACTGCAAACCTCCAAAACCTGCTAATCTCATATTCTCTGGCATCAATTCATTAAAATCTATAGCACAGATGCAGTTTAATCTCGGAATACTAATTTGTCCAGCAGCTGAAAGAGAAAACCGAGCTGTGCGATTGTTATGTGAAAGTCTACAGAGCCCTTGAAATCCTTCTCTCTTCATAATCATCATTATCATCATCATCATGCCGGCAATATTTGACATATTCTTACACAATATTTAGACGAAAACGATCACAAAACGCTGCACCGCTGTTTGGACATCATAATAACGCGAGTGGGTTTGCACTGGACGCGGCGTCTTTATATATTAATTAAGTCTCCCCCACGGTAATTTCAAACCTCCATCTGCACCTTTGTTTCCATGACTACACCATTTGTGAACTATAAATCCAGCTTAACTTCTAGAATGTTTTAAACAAAGAAACAAATAATACAACCAAATAATAAAAAAAAAAACATCAGGAGCTTTTACCTTGAAGGGTAAATGTTTTTGTCTCATTTGCATAGGAATCACAACCATGGATGGAGAGAGAGGGGGAGAGAGAGAGAGTACAGCAAACAGCAAACATCTCAACTTAATCCTAATGTACAACCCAAACATGATTCCTTTTCCCATCATCCCATCCGCGCTTTATGCGAGTAAATGATGAGCACATCTGTACACAAACATTACAATATACCAAACATGATCCCACAGACCTGCACACGACTCTCAGGGAAACTCTTGACAAAAGGCTGAGACGGATTAAAATCTCACGTGGTTTGTTTTCCGACACATTTTTCTCTACACACACACACACACACACACACACATAATTAAGAGTATATACATGTTCCAGTGTGATGTGTGTGAACACTTTTCACTTAAAGCTGCTCTCGGTGAAATACTGTAACTCATCTCGGGAGTAATCCACACAACACAACACAATCTCCGTGTGTGCGGCTCTCGCGGTGCCCTCTTAGTCGTCACTAACACTGAATAGAAATAAAATTGCATAAAATACTTTAAAATATATAAATACACTCATCTTTTTTGGCCTTTCAGTACATCGTTAAATTTTGTAGCTCTGATAAAAATATGCCTATAATCATAAACTCTGAAGAATGAATTGCATGGATACCATTTAAAGGCTGTGACGCGGTCACCGCTAAAGTGACTGCACACTGTTTCGTAGTACGGTTGTTCTCGATGACCACTGTGGCAAAGGTCAGTAGCGTTTTTGTAAGAGCTTCCCTGTCAAGGAGCAAAAAGCCTCCCCATAATTGCACTATACCTTGCAAATCACTCAAAAACCATCCTTTGATTTTCTTTTTTTTTTGTTTGCTTTTTCTTTTTTTTTTTTGCCCCACTTTAAAAAACATCAACAATTTGGGTATAAATTGTACCGCTACAAAATACAGTACATCGATTTGTCAAACCTTACACAACATAATCACAAATATCACTGATCAAAAGTGACGTTCCTCTCAAATACAAGAAAATGTTACAATAAGGTACGAAAATACGTTGTCACGTCAGACACTTAAGTGGAACAGCAGGAACACTCATGTAAGGCAAAATCAGGTGATTTCACAGTGACGACGTTTGGAGATTTCACTTTTAAAAACAGACTGCGTCGGTCTGAACGTGTATTGGCTCTTCACTGGCAATAAATCTATTTTTTTTTCTCCTGCTTTCCAGTTCAATAGAAATACCTGATTATTTTTCTGAGAAAAAAACGTTAATTTAAGGTAATTACAACCGACCCATCATCACTGGAAACGACGACGCTTGGATTTGACCGCCGGGCTACAGCATTACAACGTCTACCGCGTCTCTACATCAGAGAATGGCACATCGAACACCAAAGAGCAACTATGGGGAGATTTTGCACTCCTTCATTAACCAAGTAGCTTAACAAAGACATTTATAAATATGTTGGTACTTCATAAATAGACACAAACCACATGAGTGCAAATTTACACTATGCTTACAGAGAGCATTTTGGCATCAAATTTAAATTAGTAAATAGAATATAAAATCAATCTTGAACCGAAATAAATAAATAAATAAAATAAAATAAAATAAATAGAACATATACATACGTAAAGCATCAAAACATACAGTACATGATGAAAATAACTTTTGGTTGTCAAAAATAAAGCTTTGAGTGTGAAATAGAAAGCTGTTACAGCATAAAGGGAAAAACCAATTCATCAGATTGCCAAACCGTTTAGCCCAATGTCCTAGCAGCTTCCTGCTACCAGCAAATATAAAAACAAAAACAAAACGTGGATATGAAAAGGAAAAAAAAAAACATTGTCAAATGTGCATTTTCTTCTTCTTTTTTTTTTGGAATTTATGTGGCATGTAATGGTACACTGTAAACACAGCAGGCTAGCGAAAGCGCTGAGCGACCAATCTCATTCAAATTGACAGCGAGGCCATTCCCCAGCAAGCCACTGGACGTCTTATTCCCTGCTGTTGGTGGTGCGTCATTTCAGAGAGCTTCACGGAGACGAGGGCGAGGTCAGACAGCTGGACAGCCATGCAACAAGGGAGAGGGTTCTTCCCGCCCTTTGCTTCTCTCTGTTCACAAGTTAGTGTGTGGGTTTCTTTCTTCGTTTTCTTCTTCTTCTTCTTCTTCTCCTTCTTGGCCACATTGAGCCTCATATGTTACAGCCTGTCCATCCTGAACGTGTCCTCGGTGGCGGGGTCGGCGAGCACCATATCGGGGTCATTGAGCATGTGCAGCCCGTCGAGGGTGAGCGGGTCAATCTTCAGCTCGTCCAGGGGGAACTGAGAGTCCGCGTCAAAGCTGACGTCGCCGACACCGGCCAGAGAGTTGGTCAGCTCTTTGGAGAGGCTCGGCGGAGACTCACCTGTGACTGAGTGATGCAACATAAGAGACAGACATCCGAGAAAGATCAGGCAGGTTTCATGTTCATGTTCAAACTACACTCAAACTGCAGTGCGTAACAGTTTTGTTGACGTTGTTATTCTGCGTTTGTTAGGTCTTTGTGAACACAAATGAAGCAACATTATAAAATGGTGTGCAACAATACTATCAGACCTGTCTGAGGAAGGAAGTCGGTGTACAGACCGGCAGTGCAGGAGCGGAGGAAATGAGTTTTTTGAAGCAGTAGAATTTACCTTTGAATCTTTCCTGGGTGCTTCTTTGTGCATTTGTCACACACTGACCTGTTTGCAGTCGTCACACTTCACTAGCACAATGCTGCTGTTGCCTCCATGTGTACCGACATAAATCCCTTCCTGTGTGCAGTGCAGGGATATCGCTGGAAGACACGAAATCTAAACACTGCTATACTGAGAAACACAGAACGAGTCACGTGGAGCTGATAAACTTGATCAGTGTCGCATTGTAAGAGTTACGCAGAACAGATTTAAGGTCATTTTCGAAGTCATTTTTTGACCGAAGCAACACTGTCAAGTGTTGTTCAATTAATGTCATCACAGTTTGTATTTAAAGACATTTGTGAGTTATCAAACGTTATCGGGGCTTGCTTCTTGTAACGCTGATAAAACTGTCCATTTCAAGATACTACGAGTGGGTCCAACAAGTACAGTTGGATTGAATATGATGCATTAGGATTATGAACAACTCTGATTCTACCATTCATTCCTTCTTATAGCAAAAAGGCTGCATTTACTTTTACATAAATCTGATTAACCTGTAGAATTGTTAAAGCCAACTGTAAACTATAAACTGAATAGATTATCACATATTATTTACATGAAGAAGGGGCATCATTTCCATGATGGAAAAGAAGCCAAACTGTGTGTGTCGTGCAGCTAAGGTGAAGGTATGTGGTGCGTTTACAACCCAGTAAATAGAAAAGTAGCTGCAGTTTATTGTCCACCTTCTATGACCAAATAGCTGGAACTGATTTAAAGAAAAGCGGCGAGGAACGAGGTAAGACTCTTTCTAATGGGCAAACAGCTGTGGCTACCTGTTAGGATGATGTTGGGGATGTTGCTGTGGCTACTGTAGCCGAGCTGCTGAGAGTCCTGTAGGCTGCTCCCAGTGAGGCCCATCATGGCCGCCTGTGTATAGTTGAGGGTGGAGCACTGGTTATAAAGGCTGGTGGAGCTGATGGGGGTCTCGATCATGTTGAACTGCTCTAGCTGGAAACCAGAGAGAAACGACGTAGCGTAAAAGGTAAAGAAAACATGCGTCACTGCTCTTTACTGTTGCTGCGTTGTGTGTCACCTGGTGAGAAAGTGCATTGGTCTGCCTCGATGACAACTGCTGATCATAGAAGGAGTCGCCAAATATACTGCCCACCACGGGGATGTGCTGGAGGAGACAGGTAAACCATATTTCAGAACAACTGGGAACAAAGCCGCTGCATAACAAACAAAAATTAGACACAAGGTAAAATGTCCGGGCCCCGCAAGCATGGAAGAACAGAAAACACAAGCAAACCAAGGACCTCAGAAACACGACGAAGTGTCAGACTGAGCAGTGACCAAAGCAAATGGTTTTGTGATCAGAGCCGTCGTGGTCAAGAGACAAAAAGAAAAGAAAACAAAAAAAACTCAGATACAGAACTTAAGTATGAACATGACATGGTTGTTTGTTAGTTTCATCCTGGTGATCAGGAGACAACAGTGCAGTGATGCCCTGACCACGACAGCCCTATTCATGAAGACACAAACACAGATCAACATGTTAAAAGGGAAATTCTGACATCCATCAACCTGAGGGGCTTTTGTCATATTCTACTTTTCTGCTGTACAGGTTTGAGGAAAAAAATAAGAAAAATAATATTATGTGTTTGCTTTATCGACAATTAGATCGAGGCTGGTCAGAGTACAATTATTTAAGGTTATCATCTCAAACACTTGCATCTGCTTGAGTTTATACATTTATCTATTTTTGGATTAAAAGAAAAGTATTTCTGTTGCTTATTTCTCCTTAATACAGTCAGTCTTGCCCAAACCTGTGTCCCACATCTCTACAATGAAAGAAAAAGTGCCACTCAGAATCAACACCAATTGACTAAAGGTGATTTCATAGATGACAGAGTCATTGATTTTCTCAATGTGGCCTCCAGCCCTGGCTGAAGTGGCTTTGCACCTTGGAAGCCAAAACAAAGTGTATTTTTAAACACATGCTACCTAACATTTTTGTTATTCGAGGTTGAAATAAAGCTCCCTATGAATCCTCCCTAAATGGAGGCAGCAACAGTGATTTGTGTTTGTGTAAATAACAGATGTCAAGTGACTCAAAGAGTGGTCCTGTAGTGACTCAAAGAATGAAAGAGAATGACTGTGAAACCACATGAAAAATGGACGTGTTCTGGATGAGTTCTGAAAGCAACCAGGAGAATACATTGAATGGCCACTAGGGGGCAACTCTGCTGGTTGCAAAAAGAACTCCAATTAACCAGTGGGAGTCTATGGGAAAATGAGCCTATTCCCATTTGATTTATATCATCAGCAAACATTTTCCTGAGCAATTAATGCTCTCAATTGCAAGTTTTAGGTCTTCTTCAATAGTGCAAATTATGTTCCACTTTATGGTAAAATAGATAACGTATGGTACAATGAAGCATAGCACATAAGAGTAGACACCAGCAGTTATCGTCTATCCATTTTTGACAAGATCAAAAGTGTATTAATTAGTCCAAGTTAAAGTGCAGGAGTTAGTGACAGATTATGTGATGTGTTTTGCTGACGAGGGGAAGTCACAATAGCAGAAATATGGTAGTCAGTACAAATATCAAACCCTTTTACCAAAGTACATGTACACACAATAAAATTGCAAGTGTGCAAGTACTGAATTTCCCCATAATTGTTCCACTCATGTGTGACGTGAGCAACAACCACTTGAGCACTGCTGCTCTTCTGGAGAAGAGAGCTTTTTCAGTTCACAGCGAAACAGAGCATGTCAAATTGTCTTTGACCACAGTTTTAATGTTTATATCAAACATGTGAGAAACACAACACTGTGTATGCACAGGTGTGGCAGACACAGGCCCTTGTGTGAGCAATAGAGGTGAGCAAGAAGCAGCAGATCAGCAATGCAGCCATCACACACGCACCCGGTCTTGCCCAAGCTTTAGTGAGCGAAGGGGCCATCAACACGGAAACAAGTTTAGGTGAATACGCATAGCTGTATCGTATTATCATTTCATCCACACAGAAACAGCGTTTTAGGAGACTTGAAAAACCAAAACACTTCTCAATACCCTTGCGTTTTCACGTAGACGTCAATGTGCTACTTTACACCACCTCTCTCTCTTGCGCTGGCGTTCACTGTCCCCATCTTTGTCATTTTTGTCACCATCATACTCTTGTGTTTGGAGATGGTTAGGCAGTGTAGCCAACTAGTATCAATGAAAAGTAACCTGCAAAGATGCTCACTAGAATACGCCCAAATTCAGACACGGCGGTGAGTACTGAACCTATTTTTCACAGTCACTATTTTTACTGAATACTGAATGAACAGATTCCATGCAGTCAGCTGTACTGCACACCCACAGCTTGTTCTTGTCCATGACTCTGTGTCTGTGTGGTTATAGTGCTTCTCTCTCAAAATGGCAAATGGCTTGTGACTGAAGGGTTGAACAAGGCAACCAATCCCCATTGCTCATTGTTAATTGGACACTCTAAAATCTCTAATCTAGTGTACAGTACTCCTTGTGCCGGTCCAAAGCACGGATGGCCTCAGGAAGCATCCGGCATAAAATTCTTTCATCCGCTAATCAAATATACACAAAATAAAAACGTGTAGTACGGATGCAACCTCACACCTATTACTACACCTCACCAGAAAAGAACAGAGTTTCAGTCATGTGCTGCTCAAACTTCCAAACCTTCGTTGCATGAGCATATTCACAGTAAAAAAATGGTCAGTGCCTCCATCGACAAACTATGGCAAACGTTGTCATGCACACAGTAAATGGCGACAGTGGTGATGAAAAAAATGAGTTACGCAGGTGCCGACACCATGATTGTTTAACTGCTGATACAGAGAAAACGAAAAGCAGCCTGACTCATTGACAATTAGCAGCCCCCCGCCCCCCGGTGCAAAGCCCTTCCCCAAACAGCACCCACCAAGCAGCTAGCTCGGTGGGTGGGCCCTTACTTGAGGCGAGCCGCCAGGGGAGAAGCCTTGATTGGAGACTGGGGAGGTTGGAGATTGAGTGGCTGGTGAGCCAGTCTGATTGCGGTACTGTTGGAGGGAAGAGGATTAGCTAGAACTAAGTGTCAGGCCGTGTCACAAACAAATCTCAATGTGTGCTTGAGTGAAGAAGCTGCTCAGCATGTATAATGTGTATAAGTGGAAGGTGAGAAATCAAACCAAATCCCTATAAACATTGGGAAAACTTTGAGGCTGGCCAGAAAATAAGGAAATGTGACTGTAGGATAGAAACACCCGCCATATTCATCCCAAAATGCTTTATTAGATAGCTCAGTTTTCTTTATTAGTATTATTATTATTATTATTATGGCTGCATGAGTTATTGACATAGTATTAACACTGACCTGCTCAAACTAATAACATGGCTGCCATCAGGGAAAGAAGAAAAAAAACTTAACTTAATAAAAGGCTCCCCCAATATCAATCTACGCCTGCACAGGTCTATGATATCAAGATTATGTTACGTGCATTATCATCACCATTAAACAGACTGGTTTGTAAACCGTGATTTTAAATCATCGGCACACAGGAGCTGCTGCCCTGCTGCTGCCTTGTTACGGTTGTGACGCTTAAATATGTATAAAGGATTTCAAACATTTCAACATTTGCTGATGGAATCAGGAGTAAATCAACAACTCCTGTGTGTCATAATGCAAAATTACTGCGATTTTGGTGCGATGACAGTCACTGTCTTGATCCCAGGCCGAGCTGGGTGAAGCCAGTGTTGATTATTTGTCAATACATCATATAACCACACATAAAAAAAAACTGTCCCTTTGACCTAGAGGCTGAGAAAAGTGCAAAATGTGGATGCAATAATTCTAAGGACAACTAATACAATTATCCCGAGTGTAAAGAGGTTATTATATAAAATTATAAACTAATGCCAAAGCCCAGTAACATGTGTAGGGATAATTACTAAGATCTGGAAAGAAAAATAAAATGAGAAAATGAATAGAAGCTTCAGATTTAGCAAAATGGTTGCAGTCATTTCACAAGGTTAACCGTAAAGCCTGGCTTCTTACCGAACTGACACCGATGCTGGCGGTTGTCTGGCTCTGGCTGTCTGGGGAGGAGCTGCTGGCAGTGGCAGTGGATGTAGCAGTGGAGGCTGGAGGTGGGAAAGTGATGAGCTGGATGCCCTGCGACAAGGCCTGCTGCTGCTTCTGCAGGTCGCTGACCAGCTGAGCCTGAGCCTGAGCCGTCAACTGACTGAAAAGTGGATATTGGGAAAGTTGCTGCTCCAAGGTCATCGACTCTGTTGGTATGGCCTGAAGAAGAAACGCACACTCACAGACTCTATTTATGCATTTTCCAATAAGCTCTTGTGTTGTGAATTAAAGGGGAAGTAACACATTTTTCAATTTTGGACATCAACAGGTCCCACTCTTGACTATATAAGCATTCGCCCACTGTGGGAGTCACAGCATTATGTCACAGCAGCTACTCTGTTCAGATCAGTTTACTCTGGCTCAAAACAAGTACTGTAGGTATGGCCATCATGTTCAAAAGGCTCATCTTCATCTTCAAGTTTCTGTAAGTAATATTCAGTTATATACCAACATTTACAAACATTGTACCCCATTGTAACTGGGATGGTTATTTTGTGAGTAATTTAAGCTATTCTCCTTCCAGAGTCAAAGTGCTCCATCACGGACTTTGAGTCTTCTACTGGCGTAACAAAACAACCCAGACCAAAACTGAAAAGTGAGCTCAGCAGATGCTTACCTGTGGGATGTTAACAGGTGAGGACAGGGTGGGTGAGAACTGCTGCGTTGACTGTTGGAGGTGGAGGTCAGAGGAGAGGGTGAGGGGCACCACAGGAGGTTGCCGGCGCTGTCCCGTCGCAGTCATGGTAGATTGGGATGAGGTGGGAATCCCTGGGAAGGAAAACAAGCAAAGGCTGAAAATGTGTAGCTGAAATGTCAACAGTTAATGAGTGGATTGTGTAACAGTCAACTCTCACGTCATGTTCCTGAAGAGAAGAGAAGAAAAGAAAACTTAAAAACAAAGTTAGTTTTTAAGTTTTTCCCTTAGGTCACACTGGTGCGCCAAACACTTTGCTGTTCCTTTCATCCGCGAAGTAGTGTTGTCAATATTTACACTTGGAAGCAACAGCAACATTGCGCTATTAAAGTGAGATGGTTGCAAACATGTTGTAGAACAAATGAAAAGAAAAAGAAGCACCCATGAAATTATTCAGGAGTAAACTGTTCTGCTCCAAAACAAAAACCCAGTCATTCAGGAACTTGCCAGGATCAACGCTTCTCAACCCCACCCACCCCTGAATAATTCAACTCCCGACATAATGTACATGGATAAGATGGACTTGTTACCGTGGCTGGCTGCGCTGATGCCCAGGTGGGTGAGGTTGGTGGTCAGGCTTCCTGTGCTGTTGGATGAGCTGAGCGAGGGAAAGGCCACGGTGTCCTCGGGGTCCAGTGGTGTGGACAGTGGAGGCGGGAACTGAATGTTGGTCAGATCGGGCAATGAACCCCCAGTGTTGTGCGCAGCAGGGAGCACGGATGGGTTCAACTCCTGGTCTGGTGATGGGAAAATACTACAAAAAAAAAAAAGAAGAAAGGTTTCATCACTCATGAGAAATCCTTTTACTTCTTCTATGAAAAAATCCCTAGACGTTCTGACATGAGACACATGTCTAATGCCACCTACTTGATTCCAGGGACATCACATGTGTTGGGGTTTGATGTATCATCCTAAGAACAAAATGTAGATGTGAGCTGCATATGGTAAATCGTAACAACTGTCCACTTTGTAGCCCCTCCCTTACCCATCAGTACCTTCTCATCATTCCACAACTGTTCCTGTGCATCTTCGTCAGCGTTAGAGTCGGAATTCTCCATCCCAGGCACTGTTAGCAGCAGTACTAATTAGTAAAACAGCAAGACACATTTGCTTGCTGAGACAAAACACATAACAATTCAAATCAGTGCAAGAAGTGAGTCATCGATTTCCCACCCAGTCATGCAGAGTAGGGTGTTGTGCACTAAATCCCCGCATCTCTAAAAATAGCAAGGTGACCAGACAGAGTGGATGCCAGGTAATCTTGGCTTCATTGTGGCAGAGCATCACACACAAAAAGACATAATCCATAGATAATCGGTGAATTATTGATCCTCCTACCTAGATTGTACATGAGTAAGCTTCATTGAGAGATGTGACCTTACTCTACAGCTGTGTTTTCTATGCTGCACTAAAAACCGAGGTAGTGCTTCACGGTAGATCAGTGTTGGTTTACGCCATAAATATTTAATACTAAGTCTTCAGATCCATTTTTGTCAACAACTCCTTGAGCTGCTTTGCTGCCTGCACTAGTACACATTAATTAATAAAAGCAAGTAGCTTCATGTCCTTGTAACTGGAACTTGTGTTACCTCGTTTAGGCTGCAGCTCCTGTGACCCCCCTGCAAACACATCCTGGGGCTTCGGATTCATAGTGCTCTGATGTAAGGCAGAGTCTGAATTTGTCCTGCATGTATGTATCAGAAAGATCAGAAGTTAGAGCAAAAAAATTTGAGTGTCAAACAGTGTCAAACAAATTACCAGAAACTACAGCAACTCTTGGAAACACCATCATTACCAGTATTCTGCATTTTATTAATTGAGTTAGTAAAGTGAGTAAAGTTTTGTATGGACAAAGACTTGTAATATGTAGACGAGTTACGTTTGGTTTAGTGAAGTAGCCATTACTTTGTACGAAAAGACTAGGGGAAGTTACCTACCTTCGCCAGCTAGTGTCTGGTGGTGGGGAGAGGTAAACGGAGCTGTAAGGACAGCTGTCAATGTGAATTTAGTTAAGGCAAATGAAACGGACGAGATGTAAAATGGATCTGGGCTAATCCATTCTTTTGTGCTTTATGGCTGATTCAACCTGATACATGTACACACAGGTAATCCTGCAATTTAATTACTCTGAATATGGCTGTGGGTATTGATGATTCCAATTCACAAGGTCCCAAAAAAAAAATAATTCTATTTGTTTTCCTGATATGTTTCCCTACCAATTTTGCCTGGTTGTGAAATAGATGTTCACAGAACTAAGGCTACAAACTGTACTCATTCTGGACCTCTCTAATACTGTGTTTCATTAAAATATTTATGTTTATTAAAATACAGGAAATTTGACTAAAATCAAAGGGACTTTATAAATAAATGTCAGACCTTTCAAATGAAGACTGAGATGAATTGGAAAATCTATTTTCTGAACCCAGCTCTACTTGAGTCAGTGTTTTTATCTAATGGTGGAACAGAGTTCTCGGAATAATCACTGTCTCATATCACATCATTCACTAACAAGCTCTGAAATTCACCTCACTGGGAAGATAGATCATCATCACCACATCTAATGTTTTGTCATTGGTAATACAGAGAAATCACTCTTCCATTCATAGCATCACTCCATTATGTACTCCAAACTAAGACATTTTTACTTTTCTACTTCTATCAGCTATGTTAATCACTTTTCATCGACCTGGCTACCATAAATAAAATGTTTGTGCTTGAAGATGATCCAAATAGAAAACATTTTGTTCCAAGTTCTGGTGTAGTGTCAAATATATCTGTCAATCAATGTCCAGTGTGTTTGTGTCTGCGAGCATTAATAATAGCAACAGTACACATGGAGGAATGAGTAAAGCCAACTGAAACCATCTCAGATAATGCTATGTCTCCAGAAATGTTGAAATTGAACTTAACTCGCGTGCAAACTTGTCACAAGTGTCAAACGTAGTCCATAACGAGATAAAGGCGCAAGTCTTACTGCGATAAAGGCAAATCCGAGGCAAAGCATTTACAAGATAATTAAAAACATTTCGTCACCACACCATTTGAAACAAAGGATATTTGGCGTCCATGTTTATCGACCGACAGCGGCCTGCGGTGAGGAGATGTGATGCGGTTTCGGTCGCGGTAAACGCGCTCCACCAGCCCGTGGTGCCTGGTCGTTCGGCTGGTATCCAACACCGAGTTCTAGAGTGAACACATGAGGTGAATGAGGATAGGAAAACCAATGAACCTACGGCACAAAAAATATGTCTTAGGATAAATGGTGTAAATGTGTTCTTTTCTGAATGAGTCAAGCCATGGGCCCCCCATACTGGTGCTTGAGTTGGCAAATGTATTTAAAGATGGAAAGCCATGACAAGCAATGGTAAACTTTAAAATTTAGGAACCAAATGGCAAAATGGCATATCCTGTAAAAAAAAAACCTTCTATGCTACTTCCTGTACCTAAACACAACCTAGTCACACCTTTACTGCCCTCCTAATTTAAGATGATCCTGTAGACTTTCTTTAAAAAGGAGTCATTGTTTTGAGCCAATCTTTCACAAATACTACAGGTATCTGCATCTTATGTATGTCCAACAGCTAAGAAAGGTACACTGGTCAAGAACAAACCTTTGATTTACCAGCCGAGAGGCTAAGGGCTCACCTGAAAAGGCAGGTCAATGTTGCCATTTCCAATCTGATTGACATTGGGCAGTGAGCCTCCATAGTACTGTCCACGATTCTGCCCTAGTTGCAAATACTGGGTCTTCTGTAACTGCAGCTGTGCAAAGTAAAATTGCATGAAAGCATGAGTGAATGATCGTTCTGATTCACAACAAAAGTGATGCTAAAATGAAAAAACAGCCCTTCTGTCCACAGTGGTGAAATGAACAGTCACTACAATCCATTAAAGGACGGACGAAAACACAATGAGACAGGCAGATGTGGCCATTTCATGATCAACCAAGAGGCAGACAACATCTTTAAAAAGTGACACCTGACTGACAGCTGGTGTTATTACAAACAGACTTTCCATGTAACACATCTGGCTATTACATCAGCCACACGTCGGCATACAAATGTTACTCACAGAGGTCATGTATCATGTATGTTATTACAAAAACACCATGATGGAAGGCCTCCTTCACCAAAAATGAAATGTGGCGAGGTTGGTCTGACCAAATGCAATGGGTTGATATTTGGATGGCAACAAATACAAATCTGGCAGAGACCACAAATCAAGGAAGCTAAATTTCTTCTCCATGCATTAAATGACAGAACAGCTCGGGTCACTGATGCAGTATTTGGTGACTGGTTAGTGGGCATCATTCCAACAAATGGCCCAAATGTTCCTGGTACCAAGACCTTCTTTCTTTGGTAAAATAAGCTGAAACGATTACATGATTAAATGATTGATCTGACAAAAATGTTTAGAACTGATTGTTTCAGCTATTTTCACTTCCACAAAAATCTAAAATGTCTTGTTTTATCATTCAAAAATATTAAGATTTGTTCTAACACACTATAATCAGATTGAAATCATAATGGGCATTTTCCCTATTTTCTGAAGGCTCATAGTGTTATGACAGAGGGCTGCTGTATTTATCTGCTGATTTGTTTAAATAATGAGTATAATGTATTTTAAAATGGGAGGCAAATAGTAACCTGCTTTTCTTTAAGCAGTTTGTTTTGGCCAAACAACAGCTATTTTACAATTGCACGAAACAGAACACTACAACACACACAAATCAGTATAATAATTGTCCAAATAACCAATCATTTCAGCTCTTCACTAAGTTGCTTAGGATAATAATTATATTTCAACTTATAAATGAGGTGGAACAATAACCTAAATTGGTGGATCCATTAGCTATTTTGATTACAACCAAATTAGCGTCCCTTTCCAAAGGATAAAGATTTAGTTGGTAAAACAAATGTGAGTATTTATGCAGTCACACATCTTATACATTTTAAATAGAACTAATAATATAGTAGTCATGTAATAATAATAATGATGATGATAATAATAATTAGGATAATAGAATTAGCATTTTTTTGATAAATGTCATGACAAATGTCACATTGACTAGAGAGTGATTTTTGCACTTGAGGGAAGATTAAGGAAACCTGTAAAGTGTTTTTTTCACACTTAACTGGACAAAAACATCTGTTAAACACAAAAATATTTCACACATCTGGGGTACATTCAATGTGTTATATGACAAAGTGCGTTAGTGCAAGGCATAAAACCATGTCAGTATATATTACGGCTGCATGTAAGAAAATGCTGATCAGTGTTTCTCTAACCTGGAAATGATGACGTTCTCAAATGTCTTATGTCCACTAATGAAAAATGATTACGTTTTGTTATATTTGTTATATTATTTGTTATATTTTCAAAAATATTTTTTTTTAATTGTGTAAAAAAACACTCAGATTAATCGATTATCAAGATGGTCCATAAAATGTCAAAATCTTGACCAGCGTTTCTCAAACCTGGAAATGACGATGTTCTCATATATTTTTGTCATGTCCACAAACGAAAAATTATTCAGTTTTGATGATTTATTTGTCGATTGGAGCAAAGAAACCAGAAAGATCACATTTAAGAAGCTGGAAAAATCAGAAAATGTGTTTTAATTCTTTAAAAAAAAAAAAAAAAAAAGATTATCAAAAGAGTTGATCAGTGGATGATGAATTTAGTAATTGATTAATAACCGATTAATTGTTTCAGCCCTATTATAAATAATTGATATTCTGTTACATTGAACAAAGTTGTACCACACACATTTGTGTATGTGTACTGTATATTTATATATGTACATATTAGGGGCTGAAACAATGACTCGATTAATCAAATATGAATCGATACTGTATATGTGTATATATATATATATATATATATATATATATATACACACACATACATATATATATATATATATATATATATATATATACACACACACACTCAATTACTATATTGATAATCGAATAATAATTTTTTTAGAAATTAAAGCAAGTGTTCTGGGTTTTATTCAGCCTCTTCAATGTGAATATTTTCTGGTTTCTTTGCTCCATATTACAAAGAAATCTGGACCAAACGATTTCTCGATTAATTGAGAAAATAACACAGATATATCGTTTATGAAAATAATCGTTAGAGGCAGCCCTATTTGTGTATATATATATAATCACTCATTAGCTGCCCTTGTGATAAACAGCTTTTTGACAGTTGAGGGTATGTTGTCAAAGTTAGCTTGACTGAAAATTCATTCATTCATTCACCACGAATACAACTGCCCTCGTGCTAATAAAGAAGGAATGTGAGAGCATTAACTGGAGGTAGTCTGTAATGTAAAGGCTCAACACTGAGCTAACGGTTGGACGTCGCTTGTCGTGAAGAAAGGTTTACACGTCAGTCGACTGTTAGCGGATGAAATGTCATCTAGCACAGGTGTACATCACTCAGACTAGCTAAGCCACAGACGTTATTATTATTTTAGCATCGTGAACAAGGCCAGGGTGTTGTTAGAAGGCACAGTTACACCGACGCTGCTACTTATGATGCTAATGATGCGGGCGTTAAATATTTACGTTCGCTAATCCAGCATCCCAGTGTTCACATTCATCTCCGCAGCGTTGGTTAGAAGGGGGGTTAAAAAAAAACCAAAAAAAACAGCGATGCTACAGAATGTACACAGCCGAGGTGTGGTGGTCTTACCCGGGCAGCTCTGGTGATGTTTAAGTCCTTCATGACTTCTTCGAACGCGGCTGTCTCCTCCGCCTGCTTCTGATTATGCAAAGCGATTTTTTCGCTAAATTTGCGAGGATTGTTAGAGGACGCCATTTTTCCCCCCTCTTCTTCTCAATGGAATGTTACGTTACGCACTACGCCGGGGCCTCGCTCGTCATCACGCACGGTCTGTTTAAAGTAAATAAAAATAAATAAATAACTACAAAATTATGGTCTAATACATATCGGCAAGCTTTTAACTGTAATGCATGATATGGCAGGACAAACATGCTTTATCAGCATCATTAATTAGGCTTCAGTTGTTCATGTGTGTCACTGAATACTTGACACTTAAACTTGTAGAAGATGCATAGATAGACAGACAGACAGACAGATTTTTACCAAAATTGGATATTAATCAAATTTGACTACGTGAAATTGCATTGCATTATTTTTTATAATACAACCCAAGTACTTAGTGTTAAGTAGGTAAGTAACTATGAAATAAAACATCTTGATTGTTTGTGAAAGAACAAGTGATCGCACAACTGCCTGGATTTGTTTTGAGAAATACTGCTGTTTCTCAATGTCAATAAGAACAAAATGTCCATGCAATCTAATGACTTGGCAAGTGTGAGGTTTTAAATCAGAGTATCAGTTTTCTGTTTTATATAATTGAAATATGAAATCTTTTTCAAGTAGGTCAGACTTATAAGATTCCATTTTAAGTATCCGGGATGTATTATTATAGTTGTTTTTATATACTGGGCCAGCATTCTTGATTAAGGAAATGATCTGCAGATTAACATGATAGTTGCAGTCTTAATAAAAAAAGTCCAGTCTTTTCTTATTAGATTAAATAGCATTCTTTTCTCTGTATACAGACTTGTAAAACTCTGACTTTTGTATTGCAGAGCAGTGTCTCGATGTGGAAATACATAATCAAGATAGGAAAAACAAAAGCACCATAAAAATATGATATACCTTTAATAAAGGATGCAGATAAAGCTACACAAATGTTTACATTCCCCTTTGACTGCAAGTCATTTCCTCTATATTGCACTTCAACAATACAATGTGCTTTCACAGGTAGAGCAGGCCAAAGACACACAGAGGCAAACAGGCGACATGAGAATATTTAAATAATAACACAAACTTTCATCTTGCATCTTCCTTATTTACACATTAAGTACATCAACAACTTCAGCAGCAAAATCAGATGTCTTGTAAATCCTGCTGTGAAAAAAGTGCAAAAATTGAGTCAAATGACAACACAAGCTGAGACATTTGTGTCCTGGATGTGTCTCGTCTGGATTCCCCCCCACCCTGTATTCAAAAAAACACAACTACTTCATGTCAGTTTCCAAGAACAAAATTATGTTTTAAAGAGTCTGACTGTACAGATTACAGGAAGGTGCCTCTAATCCCTCCGAGGACAGATTGCGTTCTTGCAGGCTTGGGAGTGTGTGTCATTAAACCATCTTCCAATGTGGTTTGTGTGATCGGATCTGACAACACATTCAGGACAGATTGGGAGCGTTCAATTCAGTGCTGTATGTAGAGCAATCTGCAGGTCATCGGATCACTCAGGACAGCTCTTAATACCAGGTCTTAATGAAGGAATGTTAACGGCAGCAATGGATTAAACGTTCCCCCAAAAGACAACACTAGCATCAGTTTTAAATGTTACACCACATGGACAACAGCATGTACTGAATGGAATGCAACATGACTCACAAACAGCAGCGCGCACACAGACATTACAGTGGAGTCGCATTAAAGATTTATGTAGCTGCCTACAGTAGTTTGTGGTGTTGAGGTGGAAGTTTTCAGCTCAGGAAAAAATGAGGGCAGTAGCAAATAAAGTCAAACAAACAAAAACATTGGAATGTGATGTCACATTGTATCATTTAGTTGAGACGTGGTAACAAAACTTGTGTATACTGTGCAACCATTTCTGTACATTGATATGTCCTTTGGTGATTGGGGCCTTTAACAAGATACAATAAGATACGATTTTTTGTTATCTTTGTGGTTTGATTGACAAAAAATAAAAATCACACTAAAGTAGGGCCGCAACAATTATTCCAAAAATTGATTATTAATCAAAGAAGGTACATTAATTGTCAACTATTTTGATAACCGATTAATCAGCTTGAGTATTATCTGATTTTTCAGCTTCTTAAATGTGAATATTTTATGGTTTCTTTGCTTCACACAACAAAGAAATCCAAATAAACAAAAACAGAAGACATTCAAGAACATAACTTAGTAAAAAACATTCAACATTTTTCAACATTGCCTGACATTTTATGGCCGTAACGAGTACTCGGTGGATCAGGGAAATAATCGACAGATTCATCGATGATGAAAATAATCATTAGTTGCAGCCCTACATTAATAACACTAAAACATTATGTTTGAGTCTTTGCACGGCAAATATTAACTTACATTAATTTCAAAATCACACCTACTTAAATGGTGAAATCAAAGAGTCTATTTGTGCCATAAAAACTTTCACATTTTTTCCACCACATGAGGGTCACAGGGGGGCTGGAATTAATCCCAGCTGACATAGGGCGAAAGGCGGGGTACACCCTGGACAGGTCACCAGTCCAACAACCATTCACTCTCACATTCTACAGTTTATTTGGAGTGTCCACTTGTTTTTGGATTGTAGGAGGAAACTGGAGCACCCAGTGAAGTCCAAACACACACACACACACACACACACATACACACACAGCGACAACATGTAAACTCCACAGAGAAAGGCCCACGGTCAAAGCGGGATTTGAACTCCTGACCTTCTTGTTGTGAGGAAGCAGCACTAGCCGTGCTGTAACACTTTTAACATTGGTTATTAATCACATAGTTGTGTCATGAAATTTTGTGTTTAAAATTTCACTGGTGCTTTTCTAGAAGGCAGACAGTATTTCTCCAGCTCATTTGTCAGTAATCTTCCTGAAAGGAGAGTGTAAAAAATTATCAAAGAATGATATTTACATAATTCCTAACACTCGTCAATGAATGTAAAGTCTATATTCAATAGCTTATTTATGTATCATAAAATTGTCCAACATAAAAAGTTTTCTTTTTTTAAAAAGGTCTGATTCCGAAAAACAAGAGAAGAAAATAATATGCAACTGCTGCTAAGTAGCTTTAAAGTCCATTGTCCCAGTTCAATTCTTAAATGCACATGCACATACATTATGTTCACAACTTGTGATAACTCAACGGTTGGCAGAAACCTTCACAGTCGCACGTTAGCATTGTGTGGCATTTTGTGGAAGTATAACTGTTGAACAAGCAATGCCAGCTAAAGACTCTGGGAAGTGCAGATCCCGTTCCCACTCATCTGTCTCTGTGTTGTAGACCTGCACAATGCTTGTGACGTTGTCCAGGTGCCAGTTGTATCCTCCAACGACGAAGATCTTTCTGTCCAGTAGGCAGCAGCCTGCCTCAGACTGCCCAACTCTCATGGGGCTGACAGTGGTCCACTGGTCATTCTCTGGAATATAATACTCAACTGCCAGAACATCAAAACAGCGGTCCTCGTGGTCCACATGGTCCATGCGACCACCCAGAGCATACACTCGATCCCTAGTGCTGATCATGGTGTGCAACACTCTGGCTTCATTCATGGGAGCTCTAAATTCCCACTGATCTGACAGTGGATCATAATAGTGAAGAGTTTTCTTGTCCTCCAGTGAGACGCCATAACCCCCGGAAATATACAGTTTTTCTGCGCAGGAAGTTCCTGCATGACCCCAAATCCTGCGTTTTAATGGTTCCACATAAATCCACTCATTCTTCTTTGGACAGTAACATTCCACAGATGACAAACTTCCGGATCCATTGCGCCCACCAGTGGCATATAGCTGGCCCTGCAACACGTTGAGCTGAAACTGAATACGGGCCTCCTGCATGGACTGGATGCGTAGCCACTGGCTCATGTGTGGGTCATAGCGGAAACAGCTGTCCACTGCACCCTCACCGCTGCGGTACTGAAAGTGCTGTCCACCAACAATGTACACAAAGTTATCAAGTATGGCTACACAAGCGTGGCTACATCCCGTGTCCATCTCTGTCAGCTCTTTAAACTGCCGGGAAGTGATGTCAGGGAGATAATACATCTTGGTGCTCACTGTGCGGTCGTTATCTGTATACGGGGTGCCACCAAAGGTGATGAGTGATATGACATCAGAGCGAACGAGTGTCCGTAAGGACTGCATCTCGTGCTGCCGGAAGGGAAGGATCTGGTAATTGAAGGCCTCAAGGAGATACTGGCGGCACAGCACATCCTCCACCATTATATCCACTGTCTGAACGCTGTCCACCAGCTCCGATGAGCGCATTAGTGGGAAACGGACATGGCAGAGGACATTGCTGGCTTGAGCCCGACGAGCCTTGTCATACTGGAGCCACCTGATGGCGGCATGGAAGAGATCGATCTCACTGCAGCTCCTCACTTTGTTGCTCTGCAGGAAGAAGATGAGGCGCTCCATGGGAATGTGCAGGAAATCCTCCTCCTCAGCAATCTGGAGGAAGTGACGAAAGGTGAAGGCATCCACAGACTCCTTTAGGGAAGACAGACTGAAGGTGGTGGCCATCTGGCCGATATGTAAGCAAGTCTCCACACTCATCGCAGACTTAAGGAACTCCTCACAGAGCTCAATGACAGGGACCATCTGAAGAAACACAGCTGCTCCGAGGACATCCTGAATACAGTCCAGGTCTAACGTGACTTCGGCACTGTAGGCAAAGTCGATTATATGTTTTAGTCCACGCGCTGACAAACCCCTCAGTTCAATGGTGTCTTGTTTTGACTCCCGCATTCCTCCGGTAAACATTGCCCTGAAGCACAAAAAAAGGCATTACAATTCCATATCATATACAGTCATTACAAGTTTAAAGCATTTGTCTTCACTGGATATTTTGTTTAAGGATTGGTGTACATAGCACATTAAATCAAAATGACCATTTCAAGAAGAGATTTTTGTTTTCTTTATGGCAGCATTTCTGCATTAAATATCTGGAATATTAGATTAAAAAAGCCCAAATGAGTGCAAAGTTTTGCATTTTGTTTGGTTGTGAGATTCTCAAACTCCTCCCACTCCCAACTAAACAGCTTTGAGTGGAGCTGATCTATGAACTGCAGCTTGCTCTAACAGTGCACTCTATATAAATGGCTCTGGTAGAGGACATCCACTAAGTGCTTCTAATTTAAAATGTAAATGGACATTGAAAAGTCCTATGATTTCACTAACCTGAAGTAATCACTACAAGCCGCCAGCACAGCTCTGTGGACCTGGAAGCGCTCCTCATTGATGGCCAGCACGACGTCAAGTAGTTGGCCCTGCGCTCGCAAGACCGACAAGCCCTGAAGCAGGATGGCACTGTGGCTCTGAGCTGAGAAAGTACAGCGCAGGGTGCTATTCTTGTTAACCATACTGAAAAAGACAAAAAAGGCTTTGTCACATCAGTGGATCAAGGACTACTGCACCTTTCAGTACTTAAATTCTCAATGTTCTATTTTACAATTTTCATCAAAAGCACATGCTTCTACGTGGTCCAACATGTTGATCAAATGTGAAAATATTTGTCGTTTTCACGCATCTGTGTCTGTCTGTCCAAATCACATCAAAGTCATCAAAGTCTTTTTTTTTTTAATCCTTTGACATAAAATGTGACACCACAGATGATTAGAGGAGGACACAGTTGTGGTTTCATATTTGAGGTGGTGATTTGCAAGCCACCATATGCACTACAATACACTAGTGACCTCATGAAATAGTGAATGAAAATCAACATTTGCCTGTATACAGATCCAAAAACCCTGTCCAAGTGAAAAATCATTTCAGATACGACTGTGCTCTTATACCTCAACATATTTCCTGAACTTTTTGTGTCTCCATGCTTCATGGATATGGAACCCTTTTCCCTCATACAGCTGCAACCTTGGAAAATAACTAACGATAAAAAATCCCTTTTAAAGAAGCATAAACATCCATGAAGCTAAATTATGGACTAAAATTTACATATAGATGCATCCAAAACCCAGATAATAAATCAACCAGGTCTAAGCAATCAGCAATCAATGGAAAAAATAATTATTTACGCACCATGCTGCCCCAAATATAAGATGATGATGTCCACACACACTCACACATACTTTTTTTGAATAGAACAAGTACTGATCCCTGTGAAGCAGCATAAAATTAGACTTTCAAAAATGTATATCTAGGACAATATTTTTGAGTTTGCGATCTTGGACACAGTATTCCACCTTCACAACAGACATTTTTACTTTGTGGGAAAACCCCAGGTGTTATTTACTGATAACGGCAGCTCTGAGTCATTCTGTTTACATGCATCTTTTGTTTTCTATTTGTAACTTCACATATCACAGACTAGAAGAACACAAGAAGGATTAGTCAACAGAAATAGCAATTGGAAACTATATCAATTTAACTGAAATTTAACCAAGCAAACAAACTGAGATAAGGAGCTTTATTTAAGAGGGACCTTGTCAAGACAGACAAATGACAGATTGAAGCCTTGAGGTTTTAACCTCGAACTGCAGCTGCTCTTAGTCCCATTGACTCAATTTCTCAGAGTAAATAAGCTATTTATAAAAAAAGAGTAGTTAAAGTATAATAAAAAATGAACATACGCTCTATTAAAATACCACCTTTTGCATTGCTTATGACATTTAAAAATATCTTCTACAACTTGTTAGAAATGTTGTGACATTTTTGTCGATTAATTGGTCATTAATAAACAAGTGCGATTTGCAGTCCAATGTTTTATTACTGCAGGAAGATCAACTAGCTTGGCTGCATCACCGTTACGAACAAAGTACCGTATTGTTTTAGCCATGGAGGTAAAAAAAATTAACGTGTTCAAGTCTGTAAACTGCTCTGAATGGCCAATATTTACATCCTCGCTTTATTTCCACAGCTGGAAACCCAGACGGTCCGATGCCGGGGGCCTGGTCAGAGCCTCGGTGATTCCTGGTGTCACGCCGCGGCGCCGGGACAGTCCAGCGGGTTCAGAGTGGGGCTGCAGTCCCGGAGCCGTGGTGTTACATCCACAGTTAACACCGACAGAACTGTTCAGCAGCGCGGGCACAGCACATCCTCTCTCCGCTTCACTCACCTGCTCTGCGACGGTTTCAAGGCAAAATCCCCGCCGTCCGACTCCGCCATGTTCGAGCACAGAGCCGCTCACATAGGGCATTTTCAGGACTTGTGTTGGGACAAGGTCAACGGCACCACTGACCCATTCATTGTGTGGCGAGAGTGGACACCGCCTGATGTTGAAGCACAGACAGAGAGCAGCCGTTTGTCTGTGTTCCAGACGGTGATGACCTCTCCATACCTACCGGCTGTTTACTACCTGTCCTCCCCCTGTACTGACAGTGTCTGACCATTGAGAGGCGCTACTGTGACATGGACCATCTAAGACAGGGTTCTCAAACTCAAATGACCTGGGGACCAATGAATGAGTATCTAATGTGGCCAGTATTTATTTATTTCAAAATAAAAGTTGCTCTGTTGATATGGACGTATATATAGTTTACAGTATAAAGTTTTTTGATGCAAAATTAATATAACACACACAGAAATACATGATCAACTTGATATTGAATGGCGGGCCACATTAAATTAAGTGGGGGGCCACGAGTCCAGGGTGTCCAGATCCCAACAGTAAATAAAGGACAAAGAGAATTTTTATGTGGGACAATGTGGGAAGCCCGTTATCAGTGCTGAGAAGTAGTGTAAAATGTTGATATAAAAAAGTAAACACAGGATTGACTGTAAAGTACACGACTCATGCTTTATTAAAGCTATGGATAATAAAATATACATCATTTACAAGTATAACAACATATAAGAAATAAATAACATTTGTAATTATGACTGCAGCTCTTGTACGACCACTTGATATAAGGAGAAACTCCTTCAGCTGGCTTGACCCCAGTTTGGGTTTCTTTTCTTTGCTTGTTTATTTCTTTATTTTTATTTTTTTATTTTTAAGGTTTTTTCAAAAATATGTCTCGTTTGCGCCTGACAAGAGGGAGACAGTGGCCGGTGTTTGACATCTTGATTGACATCAGACAAGCAGGTCTGCGGCAACATTCCGCCTCTTTTTACACAGCCGTTGGATCAGATTAATACTTTCACAAAAACACCAGTATAGAGTTGAATAAAATGTGGGACATTGTCTCAATATGTGGGATGTGGGACATGGGGTGCAAATGCTGTGCAGTCGCCCACAAAGGGGGACACCTGGTCACCCTACATCCTTTGTGTCCTCAGTCACACTGTAACCTGTTTGCAGACGTCTCACTTTATTACCATAATGTTTCCGTTGTCTCTGTCTGACTTCACACAAGACAAATCACGTTCTGTGTGCAGTGCAGGAGAATTTGACTCCATGTTTCAGACACTTCCTGCCAATACTTTGAAATTGGATTGTTGCACCTGTTTTAAACGCTCCTTGTCTACCACTTTATCTATCTATTTATCTAACACATGAGGGTCGCAGGGGGCTATAGCCAATCCTAGCTGACATAGGTTGAAAGTTGAGGTACACCCTGGACAGGTCACCAGTGCATCACAGAGCCAACATACAGAGACAAACAACCATTCACATTCATGTAATTCTACCGTTAATTTGGTGTGTCCGATTAACCACATCACAAAACCCACACGCACACCGGGATTCGAACTGGTGACCTTCTTTGTGAGGCAACAATGCTATCCACTGCGGAGACCAAGCTGAAAAGGCGGGTTACACGCTGGACTGGTCGCTCGAGCCAACATACAGAGATGAACACTATTCACAGCCATACCTGTAGTCAATTTAGAATCTTCAAATAACTTGAACACCAGTCTGTGTGTCTCTGGACAGTACTTGGAGAGAACACATACATGAGGACATGTTCAAACTCCACACAGAAAAGCCCTTAGCTGAACCACTGAGCATCTTGCTGTGAGGCAGCAATGCTAACCACCATTTCACCATATGTTGTCCCTCTTAAAGGAATGCTTCACCGATTTGCATTTAGATTTGTATTACCAGAATAGGGGTAGCATTATTCCCAACCTCAGTTTCCCCTGAGTTGAGAAATATCTTCATTTTTCTTTGTTACTTGTTCAAATATACTACCCCTATTTCTAGTAATATAAAGCTAAATGCAAATCGGTAATCAATAATCAATAATAATAATAATCATTAGGTTTGACCATAACTGAGAAACCCTATGTTGTGTTTACAAATAAACCTTAGAATGTGGATGAGAAGTGGAAGGAAATGACCAACGGCAGCCACATCCATGAGACAACAAGCAATTTAGGGTTAATCAGAGAGAAGAGATAGTTGAAAAAGCAATGGGAAAAAAAGGTCTCACACCGCTCTTAACAGACCACCTGAAGAAGTAGAGCAGCATTGGTTCCCGGGCCTAATGGAGAACCATACATAAATCAGCTCATCACACACACACACACACACAAGCAGAGAGAGAGCGATAAACACAAGGAAAAGGGAGAGTATGATTCTGGGGTTGTAACACCCTCACACCACAGTGATCTGATTTAGTGGTTAGACCATGGGGGTCTTCCTCTGTGCAAAGTCATGCTGAGTTTAAAGTGATGTTTCTGCGGGAAGATGAGAGCATGAGCTGCAAGGAAATTATCACCTCTGTCCTCAACCACTGAAACCAAATACCCAACTAATAAAAGACACCAACACTGTTTGTCTTAAAATTGTGAAATTGTTCATTCACAGCCACCAAACTTTCTTTGTTGTGGTAAAAAATGTTTCCATGTATAAATGTGTGCGTGTGTGTGTGTGATTTGCACGAGTAAAGCCGAATGCATTGTCATTTTCTAGATTTCTAGAGGATGGGTTAAATGCAGAAAAGGAATTTCCCTGTGAGGATTACTAAAAAGTTTGTTATGTTAGTTTATTAATCCCATATCTTGCATGCATTTTGTTTTTGATTTCATTTCTTTTCCCATTTGACTTTTGTTACATATTGTTCAACGATCCACTGGTCTTATGATCCACAATCTGCATGATTTTTGTCTTTATTCTTCATAGACTTCATTGTCTAGACTATTTATTTACTTACACATATACAGTTTAAACACTAGACAGCAGTGGCAGAAACACAGCTAAATAGATGTTGACACATCTACCATTTCATGTAAGTCAGTTGCTACTTGATCTCATCTGAAAAAGAATGACTGCCTGTAAAGACTGCCCCCAGACTAATACATTGCCCTTCTATACCAGATTGTCATTTACTTCATCATCTGGGCCGTTGTTTGACAACTGGCCACTGTACAAACACGGTGGTACAAACTGGCACTCCATGAAAGAAGACCTGCTAAAAAGGATCATTCTAAGACATTAATTACAACACAATGAGTCTTAGTTAGACAACATGATTATAAATGATTACGCTATTCGATTGTTGCCCCCTGTGTAGGATAAACGGAAAATGGTTTTCTGACTTTCTGAGTTTCATTTCTTCGTAGTTAATGTTGCAAACTCTCAAAGTTAGAGATTTCAAAACCTCTACAGCCAGAAACAAAACCGCTCACATGTCTAAAAATAGAAATATGGGGTTTTTCTTTTCTTTTCTGTTCGGTTCATTTCTACTCGTGAACTCAGTCTTTAAGACAAAACATGGGCCATGCTATCGTAAACCTTTACAGAGGTTAAATTAAATTCCACATTCATACATGTAGTAAAACCTCAAATATGAAGAAAACTGTAAGCGCTCTTCCTGAATTTTCATGCACCATGTGAGTGACAACATGTCTGCACCACATTTTCATGATCGTCTTTGAAGTCTCACGTTACAGGAGGCGCTTGTGATGCTATGTGATGATAGGTGTATAAATCAGTGATTGAGCAAGTTCCTGTCTGCAGTTTCCTCCTGTCAGGCACACAAACTGCTGTTTGACTTTAAACAAATAAACCCTAAAGGAGTGATCCCACCAAGGCAGCTGATAAAACATCAGCCAGCTCAAAGACTCAGGCGTGCAAGCCTTTCGTTCTACCATGGTTGACAACCTCATCACAAAGCCACTTGGATTGGTGTTGCTCGCCACGGCACACATGGTTTGCAATGGTAAGCTATGTTTCCTTAGAGGTAATGTCGTGTTTCACCTTCACTTTTAAGTTTCCTACAACTTTCTTTTGCATTTCTAAACATTTTTTACCATAGTTAAAGCACGTTTCTTTTATATATACAAGTATAGCTTTTTGTTACCTCCTTTGCAACTTTTCTACCATAAACCTTATTATCGGGACCAGTAGTCCTCATGGATCCTACATTCCAACACTTGACTGCAATTAGCACGGCTGCCAACATGTTTAATGTATATACATGTACCATTTCTCTCTTTTGATGCACTAAATTTATATTTATCTTTAACTCGCCTGTGTGTTGTTATTGAATTGAATTGAATTGAATTGAATTGAATTGAATTGAATTGAATTGAATTGAATTGAATTGAATTGAATTGAATTGAATTGAATTGAATTGAATTGAATGGAGACCAAAACAAGGATTCTAATGAGACTGAACCTCATTTTTGAGGAACTGGTTAAGTTTAGGGCTAAATTTGTGTGTGTGTGTGTGTGTGTGTGTGTGTGAGTGATACAGTAGCTATACTTATTGTGTCAAGTCTAAAATCCCCCGGCTAATTATAGTGTAAAATACAAGCTTGTACTTGTATTTGAGATTAATAATAGCTGTGTCCACAACAGTTATTTGTGAGTTGCAACCGTGGCGAGGAAATGTCCTCGCATATGAACACATGAAAGCTTGTTTCCAGACATAATGTTAAAAATGTTTATACAGACATCCCATCACACATGTCCTCACATGCAACGTATAAAATGTTTGCACTGTTGAGTTTTCAAGTTGGGGAACAATACATGGCATCTGCCAAGAAAATGTGTTGTGAGCTTTCTTGTCCATTTCATTTATTTACTTTGTTCTTTTATATAAATATAAACTGTATATATAAAAGAATTACACTTTAATTTGATTATTTATAGTGATTCCTAGGAATGAGATGTATCTCCGGCCACAGTAGAATCTTGGGTGATGGACAATATATTTACACCAAATTGAATCCTCACTCTTCCTGCATTTGATAGTTATTAGATTTATTATTTAATTATTATTTCAAAATAAAGAACCAAAAGCAGGATTTAAACCATGTACGTTTGCAATTCCATTTTTTACAAATTTAGCCACTTCCTCATTCAGATGGGAGGAGGATGTTCAACATGAAAATGGACATTTTCATGTCAGAGCCTGACACTTTTACCCAAGTCCTATAGGCTCCCCAATCCTTTTTTAAAAATTCTGAATTCATTTACATTTGTACCTGATTTTAATTTGGCTCTTTTAACCACACAGACCCTGTCACTTACACACAACTTTTGTTTTGTCCCGACACAGGCCCCGGTCAAGCAAAGGTCAACGGGACCCTCGGCAGCAACGTCACCCTACAATTCACATTCAATGACACCGTCGTTAGTGATCACAGTTATTTTGCTATTTATATAACCGGCCATAAAAAGATTGCTGAGTATAACAGCAAAGGTGGCATCGGAGGAGGTGTTTTTGATATTTACCAAAACACATCCATACGATACCACATCACAAGACTCAAACAAAATCAAAGTGGGACTTACTGGGCCAGCTTGTTCTTAGGCTCTGGTCTTCCAAAAGAAAGCAACAAAGTGCACCTTATCGTCCAGTTGGAGAACAGAAACAACACAGGTAAAGTCTGACTTTAATGTTAAGACACCAACTGACCCCAACCTATCAGTATAAAGGGAGGACACTGTACGTCTGTAGTGTGTGTAGTACAAGAGGATTAACATGTTTTCTTTTTAGCTTTTTTAGTTTTTTATTTAGTCTGTAAATGAATGATGAATTAATATGGTATAAATGTCTCGCAGTTCACTTAGTTACCTGTTGCCCACCATTCTATCAACAAATTATCCTTCAATATAAGCGACCCGTTAAAGCTGACATGTCCATGTTTTACCACCTAAAGAACTAAAGCACTATACTGTGCACATTTACCATTTATGTATCTTTAGTATGAATGACTGGGCTTTCAAAGGATAGTAGAAAATAGAAGAACTGCAAAATAGCTGCTGTACATTCTCATTGACTCACATATGAGACACTGTCATGTCACGCTACAACTTTTTCCTTTGTATTCCAATAAAAGGTGGTTGTACACATTCCCAATTAAACGAGGGACCAATTTAGTTCAATTCAAAACTGCTGTGGCCCCACTTGTTAAAAACTGTGACATCTTTGTTATTTCTCTGCGGCATGAGTGTGTATTTTCATAATTTCCTTTTGACTCCTACAGATTCTCCACTGCCAAACAACACCACAGAAATCGAAGAGCGTGGAAGTCCCGGTGTATTTTCCTTTGACATCGTCACTGTCCTCGTGGTTTTGTCTGTTGTGCTGTTAGCTGCAGTGCTCCCCTTGCTCACCTGGTGTCTCATGAGAGCCAAAGGTAGGGAAAGCTACTCTCTAAAAACAGTCTGACAAAATGTATAATTTGTGGTTTTCATGGATACTCTGTTCAGTCCAGAGTCAGTGAGAAAGATTTATTTAAGACGACAGTAGTCATAGTCTTTCAAGTGAGCAAAGAGCTGATAAGAAGAATTATTATTACATGGAAAATATGCACAGTTGTGTGGTTAAATGCTCAAAAATGCAAACCAGGTTGCAGTTTCACTTCCTTTTGATACATGTGATGATTCACATCATTTGAAACGTTGTCCTCCCTCAAAGCAGGCACATCAAAAATATACGGGCCTACTATCACTGAGAGGAAAAAATGCATTCCGTTATTTTGTCACTATTATGAGAACACTTTTACTCAGAGACAAAAAAAACCTCTGGCCTACTTTGAGCAGGAACAGCCCCTGTGACCTCAGACACCACATTTGACAATTTCCCGTACGTGTACACAAATGCAAGTTTTTTGCTGACTCCTATATCATGTCATGCTAATGTGGCACAGTATTGTCCACAGACAGAACTGTTTTAACCACTGGGAGTTGCATAGATGCAAATGCACTGAGAGATGATCATCAAACCTTTTGTTACGTGCATGGTTCGACACGATTCATATCAGGGCTTCATCTTTATTTTCGGTCACTGAAATGTACAGGCAATGACAACCAAGTCTCTTTTATTTACACTGTATATAAAAGTGGAATTCCAGTCTTCCAGTTGAAAAGAAGGTCCTCTTTTTAAGCCTCAAGATCTGCGGCTGGTGTCCACTAATGTATTTATTTTCTTCTAAAATGGGAACATATTTTACAAACTTGACATGAAGGGTAATTAGTAAAGACCTGAGAACAGCGATTTAGACATTGAACTCCCTAGTGAAATGTTTACCTTCTCTAAATCAAGTGAGATGTAGACTTCCATTCATGCTATTTGGAGGTTGTTGTATGATTGTACCAAACCTAGGAAACACTTTTCAAATCCAGGAATTAAGGTGACTTCAGTAGCTTTTGTAGAGGACGTAGTAAAATTATTAATTCAAACAGATGACATTCAAGATTCGATGAGTTAATTGTCATTACGTGCAGTAAGAAAAAGAAGAATTAAAGAACTCACAATAAGGGCAGTATAACTAGAAATGCAATAGAAAGGAAATAGACATCTGTTATACAATGAATTTTAAGTACGGGTCATGTCCATTTATTGTAACTCCTATCACACATGGATGTTAATGCTCCTTATTTGATTGCTTGACTCAATAGTTCTTTTCTTTTCTTTGCTTCTTTTACAGACACACAACAGCAACAACAACCACAACAAAACTCTAATATCACTGTACAGGTAAGAACGCTCTCACTGTTGATGTTGCATGTCAAACACAGCAAAACTCAACATCGTCAGTACAGAAATAAGTGCAGTACATGGGATATAAAGCTAAGTCAGGTCACATTATGAAAAAACGCCAGTTAAAGAGCAAACCAAGAAACTGCTTAAACAGACACTGGGATGAAGGCAAAGAGAATGAACACACACACACAGAAGGGAGGAGAGTAAGACACAGGTGTGAGTAATTAGGGTGGGGAGCTTGAAACTTGACAGGACGCGGGGAATGACAACGGACTACCAAAATAAAACAGGAGATTACAAAAAAAACTAAAAAAGTAACAGAAGCTTGACAGAGCTTGACATCATGTCATTGTCTCAGCAGGAAACAGTTGAAGAGGCCACCAGTGTACCTCCGCCCTCTCTGGTCTACAGTGTCCTGGACTTCCCCAGAAGATCTCCCACACCTTTGCACGTAGACCCATACGATACGGAGTATGCTAATGTTAGCTATCTGCCGGAAAAGCGACGCATGTGATCGTCCACTTAATGCAAAACTGTTTGTCGGTGGCGTCATGAAGAAAGGTTTGACACATGATTTATACACACTGTATACCGTGTACGTGAAATATACAAAACAGTTATGTAAAAAATGTAGGTTGTGGAGGAAAGAAAAGGATATTTTCATATCAGTCACTGTTCCGCAGGATTGAATGGTAGCAGTTACTATAGTTTCAGTAATTACCCAAATATTTATTTGTCTTGGTTTTGTGTGCTCACTTCTACCAAGTGGCCCGGTGCAGTTCAGCTTGCCGCAGTGACGTTTGGAATGGTGCACAATGGCTGTGTGGTTTGGGTGGTCATAGCTGCATCAGCTACTTTAATAGGGTGACATCATACCAAACATTGTGGTAACATCACACAGTTATCGCTGCACGCTGACATTTTTAACTGAAATTAAACACAAATGGTCTTTGATCCTCTCGTTTAGTGTTTTTTTTGGTTTCCTGTTGATGCATAAAAGTGATGAAGGAGTTTGTGCTCCAGTCATGCAGGAAGTACTGAACAAATCTTTTGAATGAACTAATTCTAATGATTCAGTACATGGAAAATAACTGCTTTACAAGTCACTAGTTTGTGTGTGAACTTTGACTGAAAGTATGAACATAGTTCTGTCATCATCATAATTAGAACTACACTTCAGAGACTGTGGTTGTATGAGAGACGATTGTTCAAGTGTTCACTCTTTATATGTAACTAGCTCACATTCATTTGAACGTTACAGCAGTGAATCTAATGTGCCTTTAACCCGTCCTTTTTCACACTGTCTTCTTAGCCATCCTGTCTGATTTGATAGTAAATACTTTTTTTTAGTTTTGGTTTAATTCCATTTATCAGTTTTGACTCATCAGCTTTCCTCTGTTAAGAGCCAGATGTGAAACGAGCTCATCAGCACAGTACTGTCATACCACACACAATTTATAAGACCACACCAGTTTTACACTCACGCAGTAACTACATGATATTATCTCACTACCATTTTCCACTGCAAAGCATCTGATGTTCTCTTTTTGGCTTATTGATGGACTAACAGCTGTTGATTGGTGTACTGTAGTTCTCCTTGTATCCATGTATTATCATGTCTGTTTGTTTGTTTGCATTATGTTGAGTTAAACATTTCTGTTAAAGACAAAAGAAGTTGTTCGACTCAGACCTCAGACTGTTTTTCAAGAAGGGAAACCACCAAAACAAGTCAGTGAGTTATGATAGTGGTTTTTCCAACGACGGTCACATTTTCCTGCAAATCAAACACAGAGTGAAGATGTCACGCGTCTTGGTGGTAAAAGTGCATCTAAAAGCATGTTTCTTGTCTTGCTGTGGTGTGTTGATATTGAACCGTAGCTCAACAGCATGAACATATCCTGTTAATAAAGGTTTTTTTGTGTAAATAATTGTTGTTGTTCACTGGCGTTAAATTGCTGTATGTATGATGCAAATGTTCACTGTTACTATTTTGCTTACAGTCGGTATTACTAGAAATGTTTTCTTTCACTCAGTTTCATTTCATGGTAATTGACTTCTAATCAGATTAGTGGCCAGTCATTTTTTCTACAACCCTGACATGTAGAATAGAAGAAAGGTTACTGCAGTAATTGTAAAATACTAACTTGCACCTCTGATAGAAACTGAAAAGGTTATTTATTATCTCTATATAATTTGACATTTACTGGATTATTGCTCAACAAATCTGACATGGTAAATATGTGCCAGGCGGACATGTTAGTGTTTGAGGCAAAACATGCTTTTTGTTTGTTTGTTTCCCAAAAGCTTCAAACTGTTATTTTATGACATATAATTGTACAGTTTAAAATTGTCTTGAAAAACCATCACCATACATTTAAATAATCTTCAACAAAAAACATGAGACATTAAATTGAACCGACGCAGTACATAAGTATTTTACAGTCTTGGCAAAGGAAAAAAAAATCCTAAAATGACCTCATAATCTTTAAATAAATGAATATGATTGATTAACTTCTCTCAGCTCGATCTCTCAACCTCCGGTTTCACTGGTTCACATGTTTATCCGTAGGGATGGGAATCGAGAACCAGTCACTTGATTCTTCTGAACCGTCAGCTTAACCGTATGTCTGCTAAATGATTCCGCTTATCGGTTCCGCTCGTTGCAAATGCGTCATGACATCACACACGCGCTGTGTTGTTTTGGTTCAGAACGCAGCAAACATGGCGCCGCGGCGCCGCAGTTTTTTGTCTGGACAAATTAACGTGAAAATCAGATGGTAAAGAGAGTTAATACAAACAAACAAAATTGTACTTATTCCCCCACCCAATGAGAATCGATAAGAGAATCAATAAGGAATCAGATCAATAAGCAATATCGTTTATGGAATTGGAATCGTCAAATTCTTATCAATTCCCACCCCTATTTGTCCACGTCAGGCCCCTGTAGAAACATGGCATGTGGCGATTGTGGACGACTCTAGAGTAGCAGCCCGTGACTATGATATTATTATAAATAGCTTATTTTAAGGCTAAATAAAAATAATACAATAATTATTATACGGCAATTATACAACACTGGTGTCATTTGTATGCATTGTAAATTCGATTTTTGCTTATAAGCCCCAGAAATATGAAAAAATGTAACTTTAAACTTCTGGACATAAGACATTGTCTTCCTCATCCAGTCGTACACTGGACCACGGGACTCACGTCTTTCTGCCCAATGAAGACCAAACATGCAGGGAAAGTTTTTTTTTAATAAGACGTTTAATTTTGTTTATCCTCGCAGCTGAAATTGGGGTTTAACCCATGGTGCTCACGTGGCACTTCTTATGCGTTGTTGAGTCAAAGTTATGATTCATTTTATATCGCATTTTTTGTAGTGATTTAATATAATCCACTAATTATGCAGAATAGAAGAGCCAAGTGAACTTTGAACTGTGACGTATTTCCATATTTCACAAATTCAATCCAATATTAAACATTTTCAGTACTTTTTGCTCAGGTGGGTTTATATAGTTGGTGAAAATGAAAGCCGTTTTTCATCAGATTGTCCATAGGTTGTGCTGAAACAAAGGATGTAAGAAACTCCACATTCTTATAACCTCTGTATAAACTGTACGTTTAAACATAGTAATGGAAATGCTCTGTGTTCTAAGGGTTTAAAAAAAAGAGAAAACAATATCAGTTATATCAGGAAGATCAACTCGACTTTGTTGTCTTTTGTTAGCGAGTTTGTTTGCTGCTGTGCTCAGCGTGTTGCAGTTGTTGCACGCAGAAAATAACGCGTTTGCACTTTGCACAGCATAACACCTACTGCACTAACAACCAAAAAAACCTACTTTTCCATAACAGCTCTGTTGGGTTTTTGCATCAACCTAGCAATATTTAAATGCAGCGACAAACAATGAGTCATTGTGTTCTATATTTTCCCGAAATTACACTACATTATCAGTGTTTCTGCATGATTACAACTCAGAATTCCGAATCATTTGGGTCCAGTCTTGAAAGCATTTTATTTAAATGCATCATCACTGAGAAGCAGATGCTCTGAAATCACATGACAGGACTTTGCAACACAGTAATTATCCAAATAACAATATGGTTTGGATTTAGTTTTATAGTCTTGATGACCACTCAGAGCTCCAGTTTTTGCCCATTCACCCATTCACCCCCATTCACTCACTCTTTCATAGCCGTTCACTGCTGACACAGCCACTCGCTCTACCACGGAGCTACATATAAAACTATATAATCATTTAATTTAAATAAAACGACTTTGAGCCGGCAGTAAACCTGTTTACTAGAAAGCTATAGTAAACAGGTTCTGTGCAGAAAACTATACATAAACACAGAGAGCTGTCTCAAGATCAGCCATGTTGTTTGTTTCTCTGGTGCTGGGAGTTAATAAAAAATAAGAAAATAAGAAATAAAAAAGCTTCATGTCAAAAAACACCTGTCATTTTGAATTTGTAATGACAATTCAGGACAGTGGGACAGTGAACTGGCATGCACCCTGAAACTGAGAAAGATAAATGGAACTCAGCCATCATTAATTTGATGGTTTCCACCTGTGATATTTTTGCCCAAAGGGCCATTGATAAAGATGCTTGTTTGATGACTGACAGTGTTGTCATGGGAGCATTTAAACCACATGATTGTTGGTGTAGTTATAATGAACTGAGGGGTCAAACTCATTTTAGTTCAGGGGCCACATACGGCGCAATTTGATCCCACGTGAGCCCGACCAGTAGAATAACAGCATAATAACCTTTAAACAACAAGGATTCCAAATCATTCCCTTTGTTTCACATTTAATGAAGTGTCTTTTTACTAAAGATATTATGATATAGAGATATAGATATTATTAAATCTTCGTGAGAGAAAAATAAATGCAATTTCAACAATATTATCCCTTAAGTTTAATATTGTTTACTATATTAATATTGGTTACTAAGCCTACGTTTTCTATGTTCACATGTGCATTACAACTTATGGGTCATTAAACCTTAAGCCACAAGTATCTGAAATCTGAAACTGAAAAATATAGTATCTTCACACATTTATCCCGCAGGCCAGTTTTGACCCCCTGGACGGCCGATTGTGGGCAGCGGGCCATTAGTTTGACACCCTTGTGTTAAGGTTCTTAGAAGATAAACCCACCAGGATGGGTTAAATGCAGACTTTGCAGACCTTTAGAAGTGAGAAATAGGGAAATCACCCAGCATTTGTGCAAAAAATGTGTTTTCTTTTAATAATTTCCCTTGTGATCAAAGTGTACCCGCACATATGTCTGTGTGGAGGCCACCGTTTATCAACTGCAGCCAGAAATGCATTGAAACACTAGATTTTATATTCCAGCTCCAGTTTCTACTGAAACCTTTACTATTTACTGCAATACCCTGATGTGAATTGCAACCACATTTCTTCTTTTTTTTATTACTGCATGTAGTTTTTAGGAGGCATTATTGTGAGTAACAATTGGAACAACACATATTTGGATTAAAATGTGACTATTCTGTTGGGGTGTAACCTGCAGAGCTGCTGAGCTGAAGGTGTGAGCTTCACATAGATGCTTGTTTCCACTGGCTTTCTGCAGAAAGAGCAGTAACGGTTGATGTGAGGTTTCTGATATCAGCAGGGGAAGTGAAGGCTATCTGATCTGTCTTACTTACCGCAGTCACATTTCTCCTATAATGTGAAACGTGAAGCTGAAAGCGTCATCTGTTTTTCTTGTTGTTTTTGTCTTTTGACTTATGTGATTGTAACGTGACTTTTGAATTATTATCAAGTTATGTCACAGTCCGAGGAACAGGCAAGGGAGAACCCAAAAGCAGGACGAGGCAGTAAATTTTGTGGGGGAAAAGGCACTTTACTTTGTCCAACATTCAAAACCAGGAAATCAGTCCAAAAACAGGCAGTAGGCAGTAATCCGAAGTCCATGACAGGCAAACAGGGTCAGGACAAAAGGCAATCTAGAAAACGCTGGAATGCTTGGCAGAAAAACTAACACACAAGACAATCTGGCAGGGGTCGAATGAAAATGGACTAGTATGTATACACAGAGGGACTAATGAGAAAATGGACTGCAGGTGAGGAGATGGGCGGGGAAAACCAGGTGAGGGAAATGAGTTGATTGCATGGCATAGAGGAAAGGCGGGATCTGAAATGACAGGAGAATTAGTGACAAGACATGGACACAAATTAAAAAGAAAAGCAAAACTAAGAGTGTTAGTGTAACTACGTTACAAGTTAACTGTGGTGTGTTTAACTGTATTATGACGTATCCCTTCTCTCTAAGTGTATTGCTTTAACTGTATCGTTACAGTCTGTTTTATCATCCACGTGTGTATAGTTTTTAATTTGATCTTGATGAGTGACACTGGATATTTATTAATGTCATTACTCTTTGATGACTGATGGACTCTGGTAAATAGCATGCATTTATCTAAAATTTGTCTGGAACTATTAATGTGGTACAAACACATACTGAGTGTACAGTGTTTTTTCCTGCCTTTCACTCACAAACATACACAGGATACGTCCCTTTCCCTTTTTACATTTGCCATTTTCTCGATGTGTTGCTGCAGAGATGGTTTTCACACCTGTGACTCTGACCTCTCTGCTTTATTTTCCCCCAAATACAAAATTGACACTCTGTTCAATTACAAGGGTTAACCTTTATATGTCCTCAATCATTTTGTAGACCAAGTAAAGAGTAAAGAGACCTATGGGAGTCTCTATAATGATCTATACAAGGGTTTCTCAATCCTGGTACTGGACACCCACTGCCCCGCTCCAACACACCTGATTCAAATAAATGGGTCGTTATCAGGCTTCTGCAGTACTTTCTGATGAGCTGATGGTTTGAAGGATTGAGAAACCCTGATCTCAAGATTTTTAGAGTGGAGCTGTTTTTAAGCGAGGTTTCACAAAAGGTTGCTTCTGCGAACTAATGTAATCAGCCATCTTTAGGGGGAGGGATAATATGTACAAAGCGTCACTTACAACTTCCATTAATATATAAGTCAGCTTCTTACCGTCCGGCCAGTTGACACTAAGGAAAATATTGCACTTTGTAAGGTAACGCGATGAAAATGTCTGATATCGATCTAAAAGGTGTCTTTTAGTTTATGTTTTTGGAGTTAACCCCTGAGGGATTCTACAACGGAGTATTGGGGGCCAGACTGAAGAGAAAAAATTGTTTAATCTTTCGAGAAAAAATTGTTTAATCTTTCGAGGAAAAATTGTTTAATCTTTCGAGAAAAAATTGTTTAATCTTTCGAGAAAAAATTTAAAATTATGACGTTTATCTCGTAATATTATGACTTTTACTACTTTAATCTTGTAAAATTATGACTTTTGTAATATTCCGACTTTATTGTCAGAATATTACGACTTTATTCTTGAATGATTACGACTTTATCCTCGAAAGATTACGACTTTATTCTCATAATATTATGAATTTATTCTCGAAAGATTATGACTTTATTCTCATATTACGACTTTATTCTCATAATAGTACGACTTTATCACATATTACTTTATTCTCGAAAGATTACGACTTTATTCTCGAAAGATTACGACTTAATGTCAGCGTTGTGAGGGGACAACAACAGAGCACTGCTGCATCCCTGCACCTCATTCACTAATTCATCTTCTACTGCTTTATCCTCCACACGAGGATTGCAGGGCCCTCTGTGCACGGCCTCTGCCCCATCTCTGTTATGTGTTGCTAAATATAACTTCTGCAGACACCGACTATGAAACATCTCTGCATCTTTGGCTGACAGCTTACCAGAAATAGGTGGGCTGGCTTATTGAAAATCCAGAAGTGACTGTGCGTAGTCAATTCTCTGCTTTGCCTCATCTGTTGCAATGCCCCTAATCCAGGGTTTCTGTATCCTGGTCCTGGGGACCCACTGCCCCGCTCCTACACACCTGAATCAAATCGTCAGCTCATCATTGAGCACTGCAGAAGCCTGATAACGACCCATTTATTGGAATCAGGTGTGTTGAAGCAGGGAAACGTCTAAAACATGCAGGGCAGTGGATCCCTCTTCGAGAAACTAAGCTACTTCTAAATTCACTACACAGATGTTTTAAATGCCTGGTTATGGAATGAATTGTTCTAAATTTCTTTCATATTTATTTTTAGTCTATTGTAAACAACATTACTTAAATAGTCACACTAACACACCTACGCACAAAAATGTCCTCATTAAAACTCATACAAATCAATTTTTGATGCATCCTGACAAAAACTTTGCAATTTAAGGGTTAAAAACTTAATACTAAAAGGTATTAATGTTTATGTGTGATGAGGACTGATGTTGTGTTTAAATGTTTTTTACCAGGCTGCAAAAATCAAACCAAAAACAATCCAGTTTGCATGACTTATAAGGTCTTTTATTGTGTTTTTTTAGACCATAAAATTAAGGTGCATCATAACAAAAACTTAAATTGTGCATGTTCTCTGTGTGTTACTAAGGGTTAAACTTCTAATCCCTGGGACAGGGCTATAAAGACTACAGGATCAAATAATACGAAAGAGAAAAAGGATACATACAATTTATTTTATTACACACCAACTTTTCCATATCCCATTCCTAAATGGTGACCACTGACTTTTGTGGCCTGAACACAAATATGTTCACATATATCTGAAGAGGGATATACAATTTATGTCAGTGAGATGCCCTCAAACTTGGGGCTAAGTGCAGCTGAGACTGCACTCTGGTGGCAGTGAGTGACAGTGCTGGAAACCGTCATAGATTCAATGATTCCTAATATTGTACTGCCATCTCACGGTCAACCTTTGTAATAAACTGAGTGTTAAAGAAATACCTCATTAAATACAAAAAAGTAACAGGCTTCAAGCAGTTTATAGAAAATGGTCCAATGCTCAAAGTTTGTTTGAGTACCAAAAAATACCATAACAGCATTAGAAACATATTGACTTCAAAAAGCATTGTTCAAGCTGTTGTATGTTGCTTTATTAAGATTATACGACATGCTTAAGCGCGTCGTGGCTGACTCATCTCCATTAGACGGTACAGGAACACTGCAACAACAACAAAAATACACAACTGCCAGGCGAGTCTACAGTCTGAGGTGCTCCAAAAACACATCGCTTCACTGTTTTTGACAGGACGGACTGACTGAATTCAGGTCAACCATGCTCCGTCTCACAGAGAACTATTGTCCCACATAAGATTTCAGCGGTCTCTCCTCCTCCATACCTGTGTCAGGAACATTCTTAACCTATTATTAAATGAAAATAAACATGTAAGTGAATGAGAACGGCACACTGGAAATGTGGTGCAGTGGTTAGCTGCAGTCAAACACTTCTACTTCCTGTGTGGAGTTTTTCATGTGCTCTTCCTGTCTGTAAGGTTCTTCTGTGGGCGCCTGTAACCCTTAACTTTTTATTGCTTGTGTCGTCGTTTCTTTGGCAGTAATAATATTTACATTTGTTGTAAATGATCTTTTACAAAGAACATGTCATGAAGTGTCTCTGGGCGGAGCTTGTACATAAGGGAGGGTCAGACTTGAGATGGACTGGCAGGTCAATGTAGTGTTACTCTGGCATTGTAGCAGATATTAAAGTGGTGAAGCTGAACTGGAGGACACAGCTTTTGATTTGCTTGACAGCTCACGTTCCAACCCTCGGGTCAACAGCTCAGGATAGTGACCGGATCGATGAGATCGGAGATGAGAAGCAGCCACCATGAATTTCCACCAAGGAGAGAATTGGTTTGAACGTCTCAAACCACTGGAGGATGGAGATTGAGTCGAGCTGCTGCTCCTTCACATGAAATACTGCCTGTCCTCCTGGCTTTTCCAAGTGAATTCGACTGCTCGGGAACACTGGTTAGATCCAGGAATCTGCAGTCTCACCTTAAAATGTCATTAGTTTTTACTCAGACTCACTTAAGTTCACTCTTAATATCTCAAAAATCACGTAAATTGTAATGTAATGTAAATTCGATCTCTATTGACTTGATGATTCTGTTTAGAAATGACAAGATAATCTGATATCATAATCATAACAAAATGGTTCAATAAATAATTCAAATGCAATGTTACTCATCTTATCAAAGCCACCACGAGGTCTCTATGGCAAATGTGTGTGTGTTCTTGCATGTGTGAACAAAATGTTTACAAAATAAAGCACATGCACATGATTGAAAGTGTAACTTGTAAAAAATGGGAACTGGAGGGAAAATGAGGATGTAAGTAATGGAAGAGTTACGGGAATCACTGTGTCCATAACCGCAACACAAATATAACCATTAAGAATCAATGAAGGTTTTCACATCCAACAGGCAACAGGTCAACTACAAGTGCAGTCAGTTCACTGTAAATCTGTGTAATTATTAACGTTGAAAGTTGTAATTGTAGTTAAGTTTAGGTAACTACGCTCTAATTGAGGTGAGGCGGGACCATGTAGTGGAAAAAGCGTTTAAAGAGGGCCATAAATCTGTGAAACCCACCTCAGTGGTTTTATATAATAATAATATATAATTTTGAATTTTTTTGTTTTAGATCAAGTGAAATGGTGACTGAAGGGCCATTTATTGTTTCATTATGAGCATAACTGTACTGTCTGTGCAGTGTGTTTTTGGAATACAATGGTTTTTTGTTTTGTATTTGTTTGTTTTTAATTCAATTTTAATTCAATTTTTTTGTTATAATGATGTACTATTATGTACTGTGTAATTGTATGAATGTGTCGGACCCCAGGATGAATAGCAGCAGCATTCGCTGCAGCAAATGGGGATCCAAATAAACTAAACTAAACTTTGGGACATGAGACCATGTGTCACAAACAACTTAAAAACCAGGTTTCCCCTCCTCCTCGCTCTCTTCTCTTCTCCAACTCCCTGGAGGACACAGACTCCTCCTTTCTCCCCCCCCCTGTAGTTTCTTTGTCAACCACCATCTTGATTTTTGGTCTACCTTTATCTGACTTACAGTTTTTCTCGATTGCTAAGACACATTTCTTGAAAGATGCTCTCCTTTTCTCTAAACTGTGAACACAAAAGCCAATTTTCAAGCTACATTCACAAAACCTCAGACTCTTCTTGCAAAACCAAACTTTCACCTCAAAACAGTTCAATCTGTGCTCAAAACTGAACTATGTTGTCAAATAGTGCCCAGAGTCAATCAAAATTAAAAACACTACTGAACAGTCACTAAACACTACGTAGAAAAATAGAAAACACAATGCTCAGCACATAAAGCTGGAGAAATAAATGTTTATTGTTCACTGTCGGCTAAATGCATGTTGCAAAACAAAAAAACCTGTGCATTTAGCACTTGTACAAAAAGACAAAAAACAGAAATCTTGTGCATTTGCCACTTGTGTACAGTAAGCCCATGTAAAAATAAAGTACACAAATATACAAATAAGTGCATTACTCAGCCACATCATCATGTCTCTGTACTGGGTCAGGCCACAGAACTTCATCCACATCACAGGCCACATTTTGTCTGGCCAGGCAACGGGGGGAAAAACCTCTGGCAGGCTGTTTCATGTGCAGTCTGTTGCGCTTGAGGACACGATCAACAGTAGAGAGGCTGACACTGTTGATACCCTCAAAATGTACATGGTCCTCAATGATCTTCTGCTGAATTTCACTCAGTTTAATGGTGTTGTTCTCACGGACCATATCAACAATTAGGGTCTCTTGGTGCGGGGAGAACATACCTGTCCTCCCACCCCCATGTGGCAGAACATGCAGTTACAAAAGATATACATGGAATACTAGGCCTACAAACAGTTAGACCAACCCTCCATTACAATACTACAGTACATTGGTATAGTGATGTACTGAAACATGTATTTACTTACAGTATACTGTGCTACAGTATATAGTATGTCATACAGTAATTGCTGTCAACATTTACATACTGTACTATACTATAATGTCAAAAAATTACCTGTTCTCTTCTCTAAATCTTTGGATTATGGTGGACACAGTTTATCTACTGACGTTTGGTTGTACCCTTTGTCCAGCCTCCCTCATGCTCATACCATGGACAAGAACATGGTCAATCACAGTCGCTCTGATTTCATCAGATATCTTCGCTGACCACCTCGACCTCCTCTCACACAAACTCTTCCTCTCAGATTTCTATCCATCGTAGGGCCTCACAAACCGGTGTTCTCTGAACTGGCGTATATGTTCCCTCACATCATTAGCCACAAGTGTGATCAATTTTGTCACGTGGTGACACTTGTGCTTGACTTTTGTCACCTGTGCTCACCGTTATGCAGCACGGGTGCATCACAATGAAAATGTGTTGGCAAGTTGTGTCTAAACAGGTGAAAAGTGCTTATGGTTTTGCCATTGCCAGTGATTGATTCAATCAGTGGGTTCAGGCAACTGAGCATTTGGTTCAGACTATAGGGTTTAGTGTTTTAGTGTCCATACACACACAGACTATCTGTTTGATTCGATCTGAGTTTTAAAAAGGCCGTTTCACAGCAGACACTGTGTCGTGTCATTGTTGGAAAAGCACAGACGTAGTGTCCCAGTATTCAATTCAGTTATTTACACCTCAGCTTTTCCTACTCTGACACATCAGAAAGTCTCTGCCAGGAATCAACTGCTGTTGTTTCCAATGGGTACAAATAGTGATAGTGATAAACACAGACGTTCAACCAACATATACATTTAACTTTATCCACTGTCTGACATAATTAATGTCTGTACTGTGTTGCTGTAGCTGCCAGAGTTTAATTTAATCTTCTTGAGGTAAGAGTCTGACAAAAACCAAACTATGATGAAAAAAAAAAGACTTCACTTTCAGAATGGCTGTTGTGTCTGTACTGAATGCATCCTCCCCCCGCCCCTCACATGTGGTTTTGCTTCAAAAGTCTAACCTGTCCATGAAACTGCAGTGACATTTCTGAGAAAGAAAGTGAGTTACATGTTAGCAGACTCACTCGATTGACTCTCACACCGTGACGGATGATCATATTCTCTCCACTGACCGTACCTCGTGGAAATGCTGACATTCTGGATTTCACTACATGGATATATTATCTTTATGTTCCTTACAACAGCTAGCAAAGGTAAATGCACATGGAAGCTCTTTACATCCAACATTTTTGGATTTTGGACCACAAGATGTTTATCAGCATTCTGTGGTTTACACTAACTGATGACAATCTGCTCTGCGATGCTCTGTGCATTTGCTCGGTGTTTGGTCTACACCTCTTTACAAGTAAGGTGTTCATTCTTTCAGACTGGAGCCACAATACGTAGTCTGATGTCTCAATCTTTAAACTGTAATTGTGTCATAGTTCATCACCAACAAGATAAAAAGAAGAGGTGAATTTAAATTGTGCGGTCACAACAAATGAGAACGCATATAAATCAAGAACACTGTAGTTGCTGATCTCCTATGAACATGTCTTTGTTTATTTCCGGATAATCAGGTAAATAAAGGCTCAAAATTCACATGAACTGGATATTATATAACTGTACTGTGTTTCAGGTTCGACATGTGAGGCGCCTTCAAGTCCTGAGTGCTTCAGGAGAAATGTATCTGAATTTGTTTACACGTGCGAATGGAGCACAAGTACAACCAACAGCAATGTGACATTTGACCTTTATTTTAAGTGAGTAATGTTAATGTATTTGTGCAGCAATATATCACAACTTTGCTCCAAACAGGCTCTAGATAGAGTGTCCAATCTTACCAGTTGCTGTCGCTGATCTGTATATTTTTGACCTAAAGACATCGTTCAGGTTTTTTGAAACGTGGTTGTATAAGTTATTGATAGATTATCAACACTGACCTCGCCGAGCATGCTGTCGTCTCTGTAGCCCTGCCACGGAGCGGGACACTTTCTGCCACTGATAAAATGGCTGCCAGTAGGGACAGAAGGGTACCAGATATGGTAAGAAGCTATTTCATGCCATTAGCCAGCCTTTTCCACCTGGAAAACAAGTCCACAGAGAAATTCGGCACACAGGAAATGTTTATCTGGTGCTAACGATCATGTTTATCTTGTGACTTTGCTGTCTGATATCCTTCACTTGGATTTAACATTTGACATTTAAGTATTTATCAGACCTACCTAAGTGTACAGACTTAGCAAACAAGGTTGGCACAACAAAGTCAGTGTTCATTAATACTTCATAATACCTCATACAACCACACTACAGAAAAAACGAGAAACAATTTCTTTAATCCAAGTCATGACAGTTGAATATGGGTTTCTGTCTGATGTCTTGTGAGATGCTTTCAGTTTCTACCAACACTGATACACGACATGTTCATGTGTAGCAAGAAAAAATTTGGAAGCACTAACGCAACGAGTTGGCGGATCCCTGATGAACTGCTGATTAAAAATCAACCTGTCAATATTTCGGTGGAAGCTCACGTGGATAATTTCAGCTGCATGTCGCCTTGGAGGACCGTAGAACTCAGAAACATAGGTAATTCATACTTTTAAAGAAAAGTTGAGTATGATATTAAGAACAAGAAAGAAAACATGAGATACAAGACTTTGCTTCACTCCAACAGTTAAATACGATGCACCTCACAATATTTCCATGTCCTGGTCAAAAAACGATCTGGTCTTAATGTGGAGTGCTGCAGAGACGTCTCCGTCCTTAGCCGAGGTGTGGTTCCGACGACATGAACATCCCTCTGAATCATGGGAAAAAGTAAGACACATTTCTGCTTATTACTAAACTGATTATATTTTACACTTATTCATACTGTCCTGTGCAAACAAAAGGCGTCTCTCTCGCAAATTTGTGAGTCTTGGAAGGGTCACAATAAAAGGCCAGTCAAAAAACAATGACCTTTGATTTGTGGCATCTGCGGCAATGTGTTGCATGGGAGAACTGCACATTTTAGAGCAGGCTAAAGGCCTGTACACACTCCTTGACACGTCATCTGGGCAGAATTATTTTTCTTGTGTGGTATCTGACAACTGTTGTGCGATTGGCCAGAAGTAGGCGTGGTTGATGCAGAAATGTTGTCATTCCCTATGAGGACTTCCCAGGAGTTCTGCACTTGAGTTTGAAATGTCCGGCCAGAACTAACTTTTTTCTTGTGCTTGCCACCAGGGGAAAAATAACAAATTCCTCTGTTCTTGCGGGGTATGTACTCCGCAAGACTCTCATGTGCCGTAATCATGCTCTATAATCAGCTTCTTCATATGGCTCACCTGCCAGATATAAACCAAATTTGAGAGAAATAAGCCTCTTTTTTTTGCATTCAGGAAATCTTACATATTATTTTACTTTAATTAATGGGAAAAAAAGGGTTGAGTGTACAGTTTTGCTGCTCTAACTTACCTAACATCTGCACTTATGTTACAGAGATTAATAAATACTACTTTGTGTAAGTACTCCCTTGAGATGAATATCTTTTCAACTAAATGTTTGTTAAGCATGATTTTGTCTTGTGTGTGTGATATATTTCATTTCTACTTTAAGAAAAACACATTAAAGGCCACTTATTGACCGTTTGCTAAACAGAATGTTCTTTTTTTTCTCAGTGACTGCACGGAAAAAAATCCCGACTTCATGGTGTCCAAAAAAAGGGCTGACTCCTGGAAGTACGCACTGTTTAAGATATGTTACAACGTGATACAATACCACACCATATAATACCATACAATACAAGACGACACAACATGCTGTGGTATGCTGATGATGACACAATGCAAAACAATATATGATATCATATGAACGCGATACAAAACCATAACAGCTGGTACGACGTGATATGATCTGCCAGCAGGTGGCGCTATGCCCTTGATTCAGTTTTAATGTGCTGATGATTTCTGGCTGTGTCTCTTGTCTCACGGGTTTCAAGCATATCACTCAATGTACGGTGAAGTTACAGGCCACTTCCTGTTTTGTGGCGAAATGGTGACTAAATTCAAAAGGGCTGACTTCCTGTTGGATGAAGTTTGTGTTCATATAGGTGTTCAGGGTGGGTCTCTTGTCTCACCTGTGAAGTTACAGACCACTTCCTGTTTCAAGGCGAAAGGTCACTTATGGTTTTAGTAGTCAAAGATTCATACACTACTGAACTAACTACTTCCTAGAGTACTTGCATGCAGAATATGAAGTACTTTTACTGTGTACTTTTTGAGTAATCCTCTGTCAAAATCCTTAATTAGGTCTATTTCGCCCTACTTAAGGAAAATAAGCTTTTTATTCCACGTCAAAGTTGGACAAAATATACTTAATCTTGTCTCAGTCGATTACTCAAAAAGTACACAGTAAAAGTATTTCATATTATTCATGCACGTAGTCTAGGAAGTACCTAGTTCAGTAGTGTATGAATCTTGGACTACTTATGGAAAATAAGTTCTTTATTCCAGGTCAAAGTTGGGTGAAATAGACTTAATATTGTCCTCTGGTCAGGATTTTGACAGCGGATTACTCAAAAGGTACACAGTAAAAGTACTTCATATTATGCATGCAGGTAGTCTGGGAAGTACGTGGTTCACTACTTTATAGTTTTCTCTTTGTTTCTTCTTCTTCCTCCTCTGTTTCGGTGTGTAAGCAAAGTTAAAGTAAAAAAAAAACAAAAAACTTCCGTAGCGCCGTTAACTGATCTTGACATAGCACTGACCTTTATGTTGCACCCCAGATCTTAACGCGATGGCAAATTTAAAATGTTGAAATGATGAAAATGGCACAATTATCCATTAATACCCAATATTTCTGAAAAAAGGGACAATTTTGGGAATAAAAACTAACATTTCTCCTTTTTTGATTGGCTTAAGCATGTACGTACCAGTCTGGACATTAACCACAGCAACTGACTCACTGTATATCAGCCCCTTATCAAACACTGTATGAATGTGAATGAGCCTAACACAAATGTCATAGCTACTTAGCGTTTATAACATTATGACTGTACCAGTAACGCTTAAGTGAACAATTATGGCTCTGTTTCCTCTTTTGAACTCTACAGACCAGGTGACGATTGGGAATCTCACAAAGCATTCAATTTACCAGGTCCAGATCAGACATCGTTCCAATCTAGTTAAAAGTCCCCTGTGGAGTAAATGGTCTCCAGTTGTGATTGTTCCTGCAGGTGAACTTGTGTTCTCTCTCTTTACATCAATGCCTTCAGTACATGCTGCTTTTATAGGACTTTGAGCACAGATCATTTAAGCTGCATTTGCCATGTAATGACATTCAATAACAGTTTCTGTTTTCTTTGCAGAGCTTGAATATAAACCTCAAGTAAACATGACAACAAAACTGTTGAAGGGCAGCCGAGAAGTGACACTGACATGGAAGGTAAACCACGACATCCACACGTACAAGTCATCACGTATAAGTCACTGTGTGCCACTGTTATGTCATTTTCACTGGTGGAACTTTTATAAACAGACAAATACTGTACATGCCGTTATTCAATTCTACAAAAAAAAAAACAATATATGAACATAAATTAGAAAATTTGGTGACTGTGAAAAATATATGTAATATTCGAATGGTGCAGAGTGGCAGCAGCACAAATTAACTACTACATGAGGACATTTAAACGGTGATGTAATGTCACAAAGTACAAATACTTTGTTTATGTACTGAAGTACCAAATTCACATATCTGTACTTTAGTTTGTTATTTATATTTGTAACAAATTTTGGCTTTTACTCCACTACATTTCCTCTAACTATCTTTGTTACTTGTTACTACCAAATAAAATCAGAAGAAAAAGAGTTGGTAATGGTCTGTATTTATATAGAGCTTTTCTAGACTTGATGAGCTTTCATACCCATTCACACGCTTCAACACGGGGTTAAGTGTCTTGCTCAAGGACACATATAGACAACAGAGCCAGGAACTGAACCCACAACCTTCCAGTTCCACTGAGCCACCATGGCTAAATCCTAACTCCTCCCTTTTTTAATACTTTTACTTCTAAATCTTAAGTACATTTTATATCAGACAATTACTTTTGATACTTATGTACAGTAAATGTCAGATATTTTAAGACTTTTACTTAAGTAATATTATAAAAAGTTATTTTCTGGTAAGATACTTTATTTTATAAGACTGCATTTAAAATAGACTTGTATACTTATATGTATACATGCAGTTTCACTGCACCCCGGTCTTTGTCACATTTGACTTTTTCTATATGCTTTTTCGAATTTAGACATTTGATTTAACTGATTGGGGTACACGGTGGAGTAGTGGTTAGCACTCTCGCCTTGCAGCGAGAAGACCCGGGTTCGAGCCCCTGTTGGAACAAGGGCCTTTGTGCATGGAGTTTGCATGTTCTCCCCGTGTGTGCGTGGGTTCTCTCCGGGTTCTCCAGCTTCCTCCCACAGTCCAAAAACATGCAATGTGGGGATTAGGTAAATTGGACACTCTAAATTGACCATAGGAGTGAGTGTGAGACTGAATGGTTGTTTGTCTCTATCTGTGTGTGGCCCTGCGATGGACTGGCGAACTGTCCAGGGTGTACCCCGCCTATCGCCCGATGTAGCTGAGATTGGCACAGCACCCCCCGCGACCCTCTGGTTGAGGATAAAGCGGTAGATGATGACTGACTGACTGATTTAACCGATTCACGTGTTGCCCACGTGTTGTTTGTTGAACAATTCTTATTTGATCACATGTGAGTGGTTGCTTTCTTTTCTCTCGGTTGCAGTCAACTGATGTCTTTTCTGCTACACAGCCAATGCCACATGCAGCAACAGAGGTGACCTACAGACTGGAATACACGCTGTCCTCTCTCGGATGTTCTTGTCCAAGGGCAGCGTGGAGGAGACATCCCATCACAACAAATAACTACAAAATGTTTGTGCCGTACTCTGCCGTGAAAATCTCCGTCACTGCCAGAAACGCAGCAGGGTGTTCACCTCCAGCAATCGTGCAAGTACCGGCTGTACCTATTGTAAATTTAAAAAGTAGGCCTAAGTGTTTGTTCTCCTGTACATTAGAATGTCTTGTATATTACATTATCTATTACTATAGCAGACTCTTCTAAAGACTGTTCTCTCTTTCCTACGTGGTAGTGTGTGACAAAACCTCGAAACATACAAAGAAAATTTGCAAGCAGTGGTACGAGTTTCAAGAGCCAGACTCTGAAAATGTGACCTCAGCAAGCGAAAGAAAACTGGAGCCAAACATGGAGCCATTAAGAAGGAGTAAGTTGTATTCTTGCATGTATGTTTTTTTTTTCTTTTTTGTTCATTGTATGCTTTTAACGACATACATTTCATTACTGATACAAAACAGAATTCTTGCAGGGTACGGTTTAGTTTTCATTGTGAATTAACTTTACTCTTGTTAATACAATGCCTGTTTCTGTTGCAGCTCAATTACAGGCCTACTTTGGCTACATGTACTATGAACACATGTGTGATGGCGGGAGGCCACGGACAGTTAAAACGTGCCTCTTTTACAAAAAAGAGGGTGGTAAGTCTCCTAACATAAGGTTGTTGTTCTGCATACTGTGGGCGCTGGATGTATGAATGCATTTAGGAATGTTCTGCCAATGTTTGGGCAGAATAGTTGGGATGATCACAACTAGTCTAGCACAATGTGGGGGAAAACGGGGATTAAAAATGTGGTAGTATTATGGCAATAATTTTGGTAGGGGGGAGAGACATTATTTATAAAGCACTTGAACAACAACAGTTGAAAGTGTTGTACATCATAGATAAATAAAATATAAAGGCAAGCAATAAAACAGACAATACAACAATAAAATACTAAATACTCCAATAAAAATAATAAAAACAGGTAAAATCAACTTCTCGTGCTTAGTCGAAAGTTTAAAAAAATGGACAGTTTGGGGGCCTGGGCAACATGGGTGGTGTAGTGGTCAGCACTCTTGCCTTTGCAGAGCCGGTCAGTCAAGCTGGTCAGAACCCTCGTGTGGAGGATAAAGTGGTAGAAGATGAATGAGTGAGTGAGTGAGCGAATGGAGCCTGTCTAACATGCGGAGCAACAGAAAAGTCCCCTCAGAGCGTCTGTTTAGATTTTGGTATAGATTATGGTACAGCGGGCAGGAGTGTGAGGACGAAGCAGCTCAGATTGGTAAGGCAGGGCAAGAAGGATTTAAAAACACAGTTTTAAAATGAACTCTAAAATGTACAGGCAGCCAGTGGAGTGAGGCCAAAAGTAAAATGTAAAATATGTTTACTTCTCCATTTTGATTCCCAAACATTTTCATGTAAAGGTGTTACACTGATTGTCACAATCAAGTTATTATCTCCTTATTACCACACCATTACCACTGATTTTGGTATCAGATGATATTACCACGTTGCAGATACATGATCTACATCTGTAGAATGAAAAAAAACAAAAAAACTATACTTCTTTTGCCTCATCAGCACCACAAAGAGAACCTCCAGATTTCAGTGCCTTGAGTGAAACACACATTTCAACCACCCTCTCCTGGAAAGGGATTCCCTCGGTGGACCGGCGAGGTTTTCTCACACATTACAGTCTGTGTAGCGTGGAAATCAGCTCAGCAGATCAGCCAACAGGTGAAACCTGTGCACTTTATTTATTCATCTGAAACTGTTTCACTGTCAAGCTAAATTTTCCTCATTTTGAATTACATGAAGTACAGATATTTGTGAAGTAAAGTAGGTTCACTTTGAAATGACAAACTTTCACTCACAGCATGTGAGGAAAAGGAAAACTTATCTATAACGTGGTCACGTGAATTCTACAGTGATGCTCTTCAACATGTTGTTTCTTCAGAGTGCCGTAATATATCGGCCTCAGTGACCAAATACCGTCTGGAAAACTTGACACCAGGAGCAAAATACAGCATCAGTCTGGCCGGAGTCACACAAGTGGGCGAAGGCCCTAAAGCCACTGTAACTGTCAACACATGGCAAGAGAAACACGTGAATGGTATCAGGCTTTGGTTTTTTTTGTTTTGTTTTCATCAGCGTTATCAACATACATGTATGGCTGCACGACTCATTTTAAATCTTTCTTTTCTCTCCCCCCAAATCAGTGTGGTGGAGTTTTGGCTTGCTCTTTGTATTCTTCTTCATAACAACGACATGCACCATTATTCTGAAGAGGTAGGGAACCGCCATTGTCAATGTAAATGTTAATAAAATAAACACAAACTGTAGTATATGCTGGGGATGGGAACACATTCAGAGAATTGTCTTTGAAATGACTCAGCAACAGCTAGTTAACAGCTTCATAGTTCATAAATGGTCTAAAATGACTGTATCGGACTGCTAACGGTATCAGTAGTTACTCGAGTTTGTGATATCGGTATCGGACACAAAGAATGGTATCGTCCCATCCCCAGAATATACACTCTTTGAGTGTGAGATGTGGATAATTGTCACAATTGTCCGACTTTCTTTTGAAACCACATTTTATCGATAAAGATGACAGAAGAATTCTATTTTGCCACTTTTGTGACACACTAACACCTTCACAAATAGAGTAAATTGAGTGTTTCCATGTCAGGGATTGTTAGTGCAGTTCATCACGTGTTGCTTTTATTCAGTGTCTGCCACAGGAATTCACATAAATAAATGCGGATACATTTGTGTTGACACATATTAAACACACATTCTTATATATTAAGTAGCAGCATTGTGCACATAAAGAAATAGGAATAGAAATAAGGGACATAATTATTATTTTAAAAGCTGTTTCATCTGCACCTAAACTGACCTTCTTTGTAAACCTTTTCCACTCTGTTCTCAGAATCCGAAACAAAGTCTTCCCTCCCATTCCGACACCTGTCATTCCAGATTTCTCTTCCAGTCAGCTGGAGGGTCAGGTAAATTGTTTGCATTAAGACCTGGTTTTAGGATTAGGTTAAGGTTAAGGTTTAAAGCGAGAGAGAGAGAGAGAGAAAGGGAAGAGAGCTAGAGTTAATCTCAGTTGCTTCCCTGTCCTGTTCAACAAATTATTCCTGTACCGCATGTGTCAAAGTGCTCGGAGCTGTTATTGGGTGGTAGTGTTTGGCGCAACAGCCCAAAGCACAAACTCAAAATATAGACAGAGGATGTTAGTTAAATTGTGATTAAATTGACTGTGCCTTTCTGCATGGAGTTTGCATGTTCTCCCTGTGTGTGCGTGGGTTTTCTCCGGGTTCTCCGGGTTCCTCCCACAGTACAGCACAGCACCACCCGCGATACACACACGCATCTGTATTAAGTTGTTGTTTTTACAGTAAACAAAGTCTGCTTTGTGTGAAGTCTTTTTCATCTTTTATGTTTCTTGACAAAAAAAAGCAACCTTTGCTTTTAATTGACAGTGACATTTGTTCTCTCTGTTGACCATTAACGCTGAGTCAATGTGATCCACATCAGCAGATGCAGGAGGAGAAAGAAGAGGTGCATGATCTGATGCTCCAGCTGCATCCAGAGGGCAAGTCTGCCCCCGACAATGCAGAAGAAACCACTGTCTCACAGCATGAGTGGCATCACAAGGAGGTGGAGAATGACAGTGATGATTCAAGGACGTCAGGAGGAAGCAGTGATGAGAGGCCTGGCTCCACTGACGATGCACTGATAAACTCCGGAGGGGAAGAGATCACAGATCTCGAACAGCTGGACAATGAGATCGCCATTCTGATATACAGGAATGGTTTGGTCTTTGATGTGAAGACAGACTCGCCTTAAAATGAGTAAAAAGTAGTTAGTAGTAGTTTTGCACAACATTTATGCCAAAGTCTGGATAGATAAGTTCTTGTTTTTAGAGTTTTGTCCATAATAAAATAATATTGTGTATAAAAGTTGGGTTTTTAGTCTCATTCAGACACATACAACACTTTAAGCAAATTGCTGCAGGAGTATAAAAAGGTGCTAAGATTTATCCCTCTGGTGTGTAATATCACGTCAAGTTTGTTAAGTTTAGTCACTCATGTCTTGTTTTCTTATGCACTTTGACTTTGAGTCGTGCATTTGAGTCCTCCAGTCTCGTGTCTAAAAGCACAACATGGTGCTCTTCAGTTTGAGGATACATATAGCTAAGAAATCTTGCAGAAATCTGCAGCACTCAAGAGGGCACTCACTCATCTTCGACTGCTTTATGAGGGTTGCCAGGGGCGCTGGTGCCAATCCCAGCTTACATAAGGCGAAAGGCAGGACAGGTCGCTCTGATAGCCGTGACCTTTTAACACAAATAGCAGGATGTCCATATAAGGAGTTGTGTATCATTCCCACTGCAATTTACCAAGGATGCACTGTGAGCTCTAAGGGATAATATTGTAAATTGCAGCAAGCAGAGGCAAAAACGGCTGTTATATATCATGTGGTGGTGGTGACGATGTTAGAATGCAGTCATGCCTCCACACAAATGTCAGACAGTGTGCCCAACTCAAATACTATTAATGCAACATTGAAAAAGAGAGGCTGCCAACTGGTCTTTATGGAGATAGTTCTGTTTTCTTAAGTGAGGACTTCATCACAGCAATCCATTTTATTTATTTTTTTAACTTAATTTTCAGTGCACGCAGGTTGTTAATGACTTACGTTTGTAAAGAGACAGGTTCAGGTTAAAGTAGTTAAAATGTGATGATGTTTATATACATTACATTACATGTCATTTAGCAGACACTTTTATCCAAAGTGACATTACAATCATTGAGTGTGATATCAATGTTGAATATGTTAATTTTTACCTTACTTACCCTCCCCCCTACATCTCTTTTTGCACTTGGATCCACCTCAGCACGCTCACCATCCATCAGTCCACCATTCCTCTTTCTAAGATTATGAAGCTTATTCCTCTTTTGTAAGTCGCTTTGGATAAAAGCGTCTGCTTAAATGTAAATGTACTTTTTTTTAAGTTTATTGTCACACAGCATTTGTGACTTGAGTTAAGTTTTGTTATGATGTCTTGATGACGTCATAAACATCAAATCATTGTTGGCCAGAGAAAGCGTCACGTTTTATGTCACATAATTAATGTCTGCACTTGGGTCGAAGAGGCGCAGGCGGAGACTGTTTACCTTTTCGCTTTTGTTGTAATTATTATATAATCGATCGATTTGTTTTATGATAAAAACAAGTCCAATTTATATGTTTGAGAGTCAGAGATGATCACTCATACCTTTGTTTTTATTTTATAGTTTTATAGTGTTCATGGTGTCGATGGTGATTTTAGGTTCATTTTCTGTTCAGCAAACATACGCTATACAAATAATACACTAGACAAAAGACATCTGGATCAAACTTATTGATAGAATTGATATTTAATCTTTTCTTTAAAAAATAATTTGGAAAACTTCACTACAAAACATTATCAACTGAATTCAAATCGCAGTCATTATATTTTGCAACAGTAACAGCAAATAAAAGGAAAAGGCTTCACTGTCAAGACTCTGGCTCATTGTTGGTCATTGTAAAATGGAGCCTGACTCAAAGAAGCACTGGATGTGAAGGCTGAGGTTAAAAAAAAAAAAAAAAAAAAAAGATTCTGTAGCAGGAAGTGGTCACAACATAGAAACAATGGCATTTAAAAAGGGTAGCTTGTGCAAGATGACAGGATGGATTAGTCATAAGCAAAGAAGTGACTTATGGGGGTTTAAAACAGCAGTCTGTTCAAAGTAGGACATGTCATGTTGTTGTGCTAGAAGTGATGACAAACGTATCAGTCAAACAGTCAAATCTGCCTTGAGGTCGGGATGAGGAACCAGAGGTGAAGGATTCTTGACAGAACAGTTTTGGCTCTGTTTCTCTTCACCCTTTACACTGCAGACTTCTCCCACAGCTCCCCCTTCTGTCACCTGCAGAAGTTCTCTGATGACTCTGCAATTGTTGACCTCAGGAGCACAGAGAACTGATGCAGGACTATGCGGACTGGTGCCTGCAGTTGGGTATATGATACTTATGCAGAGTCTTGTCTTCCGAAAGCAGTTTTTTATGCAAAGCAAAACAGAGAAGAAAGAAAATGCAGTTAGCTACGTGTAACAATGATTAAAATGAGAAATTCACTTGAATAAATATAAATAAATCCTGAAGGAACAAAACCCAATAAAATACTTGAAAATGTGAATTAGAAATGAAAAATAATAAAATTCTCAGGTCAAAGAGTCAAACCTCAGTCGACTTTTCTTCAAAAAATGTTTTCTAATAAGAATGTGAGAAGAAAAGAAAAAAAAGTGTCTTTTATGAATCTGGTCTGACAGCACTTTGTAAAAAGGTACTATATCAATAAAGTTATGCTGTGTGTCACTGTTTACATTTAGTATTTTCATTGTTCTGTTTTCGTATATGTTTTGCATTTGTCTCATATCTTTTTTGTATATTTCTGAGAAAGAAAGAAAGAAAGAAAGAAAGAAAGAAAGAATTTGAAGAAGTTGGAGGACGGAAGAGAAGGAAAGAAAGAACATGAAGAGGTGACTGGAAGAAGGACAGAGATGAAGGGAGGGATGGAGGAAAGAAAGAAAAGGGAAAGGAAAGAAAGAAGCTATGACAGAAAGAAAGAAGGGCTGGAAAATATTAAAGCAATAGAAAGAAGGGACTAAGAAGAAGGAGAGAGAAGGGACAGAAAGAAAGGGTGAATGGACAGAAAAGGAGGATGAAAGAAAAAAGGAATGAATTAAAAATAAGGTGCGATTTTTTTCTCAGAATTCATGCTGTTTTATTTATTTATTTATTTTGCATGTGGCCCTAATACTCTTCCGTAACTATGCACTAAGCATCAGTTGTGTTAATTTTTTCCATCTGCAATTTATTAAAACGTGCATTCAATTTATGTTATATTCTGTACGACAGTGACGACACAAAGCAATGAAACTGTCTGAGTAAATAAAGCAAATCCAACCACAGATAAAAGCACCATTACAGGGAAAAGGGAGCCCGATTTAAGGTTAGAAACACAAAGTTTAATGTTGTCAAATAAATAAGAAACACAGCAATTAAATAATGAAAGAATAAAAACAAATGCATGCTTTTAATTATTACTATTATTAAAAACAACAAAACTGAAAAGAAACCATAATCACCAAAACCAAAGTATTCTAAATTCTTACCTGATGAATAATCTACAGTATACACAGAGTTTTATTTTATTTATTTAATTTTAGACATGAAATAACTAACACATTTACCTGACAGGTGAGGGCAGCATATCACTTCTACTGAGTGTCTGTGTGTGTGTGTGCGCGTGTGTGTGTGTGTGTGTGTGTGTGTGTGTGTGTGTGTGTGTGTGTGTCATGCTCCGTTTGTCCATGTCATTTTATTTTATTTATATAAACACAATGATATGATGCCTGCATGTTGTCACCTCAGCTTGGTCTCTAGAAGCCTGCATCTCCAACAGCAACATGCAACTGCAGTAACACCAGTGTCCCTCTGGTTGCTAGGGAACTTGTAATGGTTTTCCAGGTTGCAGGACATGAGGTTGACTGAAGAACAACAGTTCAACATCAGTGCTTGCACAGCGGCCACACACACACACAGAGTAGATATTCTACTGTTTCTACTGTAGGGTTCAGTTTTGGATGGATTATGATTCTACTGTAGAATCAAAATCCATCCATCTTCCACCGCTTTATCCTCCACATGAGGTTCTGAAGGTGCCTAAGTGATTTTTAGCATTTTTCTGTATTTTTTTTGTGTTAGTGTGAGAGAAGCTGCTCCCCCTAAAGGCCTTCGCTGGTAATTGCACCTTCCGCTTCACACACGCGCACCTTCCAAATATCGTTAGGACCGCCCACTTCCTGGTCCCTATTAGTAAGATTTTAAGGAGCAAATGAAATGTTCAGTGTTTTATTGGAAATGTTGTTTTTTCAGCTGCACAAGCATAACAATAAGAAGAAGAAGAAGAAGAAGGAGAAGAAGAAGGGAGGCGGGCTTGCACTGTATGTGAGTAAGAGATGCAGCAATAAAATTACTCAAGAGCATTTTAAGTTAATTTGTCATTCTAAATAACAGAGTTGCACAACAAGACATAGTTGAGTGTGGAGGATGAGTTGTAGAAAAAAACTATTCAATAATGTTTAATAAAAGAGGCTCTGTACCTGATATATAATTTTGCAATAAAATACGACAGGGTATATGTGCAACTCTGACTTCCGGTGAAAGGCTTTTACTTTGAAATCACACAGGAAGCTGGCTGTACGTTTGACCGCAGCTTAACAGTTAACAACGTCTCTCGCTTCGTGGACAAGTTCACACAGCTCAGAATCAAGATTGGAGACGATTGTGTTTGGTAAGTGTCGCATGTGCAACATATTCAATCAATTCTAGAGGTTTCTGACGTGACGCGGTTTATTGAAAACTGTCACGTTAAGGATGCTAATCAGCAGCTTAGCTAAGTGCTACGTGTCCAGGTGCTTGCAATTGGTTATGACGCGACGATCACGTGAGCTAACACTAAGGAGTTAGTAATATTGGGCTAGCAAATTGAAGTGGGAATTAAATGTTTCTTCACACAACAGTTTTAGTCAAATTAAGTAATAGTTTGAAAAGTGAGGTGGTGTGATATGACCTGAAGTGCCAGCACACTTTGACTCAATATCATTAATGATACAGCTCAGATAACTTAGAATTCACTCAGTTTGCCAGTGTGGACATGGAGTTTTTTTTCCAAGCTTTTGAAATGTGCAGTCCCTATGTTTATCAAATGTCTAATTATAAGAAATAACATATTGTTAGTAATAGTAGAATCTTAACATTTGACTAGAAGTGAAGCAGAGACACTCTTATTTGTAGATATTTGTCTGCAGTTTGAAATGCCACCAAGGGTGAGTCCGGCAAATGATGCCATCCATCATGTTCTCTCAAAGATGGATAAAACTTTAAAACTGGAGGTGAAATACATAAATGCAGAGAAAGGTAAGACATTGTGAGATGTGGTATTTTGCGTTTTAATATCTCCAAGTAATTGAGAATTCTAAGCATTGATGCCTCAAGAGAAGACGATTCATTGGGGCGACTAGTTAATGATCAACACAAAGGCCCAAACTGCAGGATGAAAAAGATCGATGTAGGAAGCCGAACTTGTGTCTTTTCGCCATCAAAGACATAAATGAGGGGGAGGAAATGACCTATGACTACGGAAAGGATGACTGGCCCTGGAGAATTCAAGTACGTGCAACTTCTGCACAATTTTCGTATGTTTTGGAATAACTTCCTTAGTGAATCCCTAACACTCATTTCACATTATGCTGAAAGATGGCTAATGATAATGGGATGTTCTGGACACAATTTTACCTTTTTGTAGAGATTTTACATTTGATAAAATATCCCTCTATTCAGGGGCATTTACGACGTCCCCACAACACACTTTCCCCTCAGTGTGAGCTTGTAGATTGTGTGAAGTCTTGACTTGCTCTAATCCAAACAAGCGGTCCCCACAAGTGGTGACTCGAGTGTGTGTTTGACATGTCCCCACAAAGCTGGTTCCTTAAGTTAGTGTGAAATCAGTGAGTGGTTAATGAAGCAGGAAGAATCACTGCAGTTGATATTAATATTTCTTCTCTCACGTTTGGTTTCTCTTACCATGTTTCCAAATTCATAAGTTTATCTTTAGTGAATCCCTTAGACTAACTACTTATTACACAGTGCTACCTAAAATTATCAATTTTGGTTCATAGATTGAAAAGATTTCCATATGATATATTTGCAGGCAAGCACACATGCTGGACATGACCCTTTTGTGGATGGTGCCCATGCTGACGTCCCTTCAGGACCACAGGTGGATGATGACACCCATGACATCACGTCTAATGAACAGGTACGTCATGCCAAGCCCCTAAAATGAATTCATAGACTTATCCTGAACTCTTGTTGTTTCTGGCTTCGTTTAAGTTGGTGAATAGACATAGATAAGTGCATAATCATGTAATCTCTTATGAATCCTAAACTGTCAAACACTTGAATATAAGGCATATAGATAGCTAATGATAATGGGATGTTCAGGACACAATTTTACCTTTTTGTAGAGATTTTACATATCCCTCTATTCAGGAGCATTTACGACGTCCCCACAACACACTTCCCCCTCAGTGTGAGCTTGTAGATTGTGTGAAGTCTTGACTTCTAATCTAAACAAGCGGACCCCACAAGTGGTGACTTGTGTGTCTTGTTCCTACAGTTGGTGTGAAATCAGTGAGTGGTTAACGAAGCAGGAAGAATCACTGCAGTTGATCTCTTACATTTGGTTTCTCTTACCATGTATTTAATTTCAGAGCTGTGTCTTTAGTAAAATAAAAAGTAATATGAATAATAATACTTTCCCTATCTAGAGTTAAACTGAGAAAAGAGGCAATACTTTTGCAGAAAACAATGCCAGTGTTAACACCTTAAAACATTCCTACAATAGAACAATGCTGATTTGGTAACCATTATTGATATTCTTTACAAACATGTGTAAGATGTTTTAATGGTCTGTTGTATTGCTATTCTTCACAGATTGTGACAGACGTCGGAAATGAAGATGGGACTTTTGTCCCAAAACTTGAAACAAAAAGTATCATAGTAAGTACTCAATTGCGTGTCTGGATCAGTAGTAAGCTGATTGAAATGTTGTATCGTACTGCACTTAATGTAATTATGTTTAAATTATACATTGTATGCTATTAATGTCAAATATACACTGTATCATCAAGTCCATTCATTTTTTTTCAGATTTCGAAGACAGATTTCGAAGACCCTGATGAATTATAAGATTCTACATCAGATAGTGGAGATGATTATGTGCCAGATTCCACCTCTAAAAAGTGATGACAGTGATTTCAACCTCACATCAGTCATTGGGACAAAACTGTGGCCCCTGACTGAATTATGTCATGACTCTGAATCGATGTGTCCTCCAGTGTGTGACACCACGACACCACACCTTGAAAGCTTGAGATACAACAGCAGTACATCTGACATCAGTGTGAGTGAAGAACCCTGTTCAAGTCAGGATGCAATTGACACCATAGTTGTGCAAGCTTCCCAAAAGTGAAATGGCAACAGAATGTACAACAATACACAGTATTGCTTGTATTGCAAGAAGGCCTATGCAAAGATGGCAAGACATCTAGAACATGCACATCATAATAAACTGGATGTGGCTAAAGCTCTTAGTTTACCAAAAGGTTCCTTGGAGAGAAAGAAACAGTTAGAGTATATTCGCAACAGAGGCAACTATGCTAACGCTGCTGTTATAGAGTCAGGGAAAGGGGAGTTGGTTCCATTTAAATGCCCAACTAAAGATGCACAGGGGAAGGATTTCATGCACTGTGCATACTGCCAAGCACCTTTTACACAAAGTCCTGTGGTGACACATGCGAAGTTGCGAACTTCAGCCTGCATCCATACCTGTCAAACCAGGAAAGAATCGTGTTCAGTCCATGTGCACATTCATGCAACCTGTGCCTTCGCACGTTGGTAAACGGATGTGGTGAGTTATCAGTGCCATGATTCCTGATCCGATCACCGATGTTGTGAAAAATGATAATGTCATCATCCATGTTGGACAGCACCTATTGAACAAGGGTGGGATGTCGGCCAAGAATCAACAGTGTGTGTGTGAAAAGATGCGACAAATGGGAAGACTGATTCTTAATGCCAGAAGAGTTACCTCCTTAAAAACAATGGAGGATTTCATAATTCTAAAGAATTACTTGCAGGTGATCAAAGCTGGCAAGGTGACTTGTGGCTATGACAGTGATTCTAATAAATTTGCGATTCCATCACTTGCCAATGATTTTGGCCATACATGCCGTTGACGGAAGATGTTCAGAAACTGCATAAGTTTCTCAGTCAAAAGCAAGATAAGTGCATCAGTGAACTCTCTGACAGTCCTTCCACAAAGACTTGGATAGGCAAAGGTGTGCTTAGCACAGATCATCCTCTTTAACCGTCGCAGGGAAGGAGAGGTGGCAAGCATGCCCTTGTCTGCATTTTTGTCAAGGGACAAGTCCGATCCTCACCAGGATTTGGACTGGGCACTCTGAAGTAGAGAAAAGACTCTGCAGACATTTCACAAGGATTGTGATCTGGGGAAAAGAGGCAGACCGGTTCCAATTTTCGTGACTCAGAAAATGCTGAATGCACTGGAACTCCTGGTTTTAGAGGGAAAGGCTTGTGGGTTTCTCGAAGAGAATGGCTACATGTTTGCAAGACCAGCAGCTAAAGCGCATTTCCGTGGTTCGGATTGCCTCCGTGCTTTTTCAGGAGCATGTGGTGCAACCTTGTCCCAAGGCACTGACTTCCACCAGGCTACGGAAACATGCTGCAACACTCTCAACAGTCCTCAACATGACAGACACAGAGATGGACCAGTTGGCCAACTTTCATGGGCATGACTCTGAAGTCCATCGTGAGTTCTATCGACTACCTGAGAAAGCACTGCAGCTTGCCAAGGTCAGCAAACTTCTAATGACCCTCGAGCAAGGAAGCCTGGCTGAGTTCCATTGCAAAAACCTGGATGAAATCACCATAGGTCCAGATGGTATGTTGTCGTTTCTTTTGTCCACCATGATTCTATTTTAGTTTGCTCTTCTTTTTGTATGTCTCCCACAGACACAGTTCTTTGTCATGATGAGACAGATGAGACGGATGAGACCAGAGAAGGACACTATTCATCTCACGGTATGCATTCATTAATCTCAGCAGAAGCATTGCTCAAGTTAAAGCTTCTGTCCAGAACCTTTACGTTTAGTTGATTACTCTGTCAGAGCAGCATCAGATAGAGCTGTAACTAACGATTATTTTTATAGTCGATTAATCTGTCGATTATTTTCTCAGTTAATTGTTTGGTCCATAAAATATTAGAAAACCTTAAGAAATGTTGATTGGTGTTTGTCAAACTTGGAAGTGATGATGTTCTCAAATGTCCACAAACCAAAATTATAAACTTTTAATCACTTCTTTGTTATTCAGAGCAAAGAAATGAAGAAAATACTCACATTAGAGAAGCTTAAACTATGGGAAATCTTGTTTTTATCATGAAAAAAGCTTCAAACCGATTAATTGATTATCAAAATATTTTTCGATTAATTTAGTAATCGATTAATTGTTTCAGTTCTACTATGAGACCATCATCACCTACTGTTATAAATCTCGGTCACCAGTTACGACGTGCATTTATTTTGGAAGACAACATAACGCTATATAATGAAGATATTAAGTAGAACTTAAATATGTTCTGTATTTACAAATTCTGATGCTAATAGTCACCTGTCTTTTAGTACACATATGTATACTGACATACATACTGAATATGTTTATTCAATATGTCATGTACTTTTTTCATAGAGTGTTTGGCAGAAGAGACTCTTCCACCTACAGAGGAAAATGACATCCCACCACTACACAAGAGACACAAACTATCATCAGCAGAGGATGACAGAGTTGGAGCTGTGACACCTGTTGAAGGTTTCTTGTAGTAACAGATAAACATCTCAAACATGTCCTTCTCTTCATCAGAACACAGCTGCCCAACTCACATATGGCTGCATTTTAAGACAAATAGAATTGCCTCTAGCTTCTACTGCCCCCTCCTGAAGATAGTCCTATGTAGTTCTTCAGCTCTACAGTGACAAAAAAAACTGGCAAAAGGATTTACAGCAAGAGACAATAAGCCTTAATATCTTAATGTAAGTGGTTTTATTACATTTAAATTATTACGTTATTGGCCGTTATTACATTATTAGCCGTTACTACGTTATCGGTTGCTACAAACCTCTCCAACAATATACTGTGATCCACAGTGCCACGTGCCTGATTGAAGTGAGCTATTTATTATTCAACAGAGTTCACAATAGTTTTAAAAAAGTCTGATGGCATTGTATCAAGACAGCATGTTGAAGGTTTTAGATGCTGGACTGTTTCCTCTATGGTTTTTTGGTCAACTGACATCATAGTTGAGTTATCCCTGGGAGGTCTTAGGGATTGCATCATTTTATTGTTTTGTTGATTTATGATGATATTTAACCTTATGTACTGGATTTTTTTTCACTAAAAAAGGAAGCAAATTCATTGCATTTTTCTGTGGAAAGGAGTTCTGGAGCTATCTGTGTAGGTCAACCATAGCAAACAGAGTATGGGTGTTGTTGATATTCTTATTAATAATTTCAGAAAAGTGTTGCTGTCTAGCCTTAAGTAACTCATAGTTTGCAGAGACTTTGTTTGTAGAGGTCATGGTAAATTTGAAGTTTAGTTTTTCTCCACTTACGCTCTGCTTTCCTGCATTCTGTTTTGAAGGCCTTTACCATCAGAGTGCTCCTCCATGGTGTTTTCTGTCTGCTCAAGGTCATCTTAGTTTTAATAGGTGCAACAGCGTCCATGACATTTGAGATTTTCCAGTTAAATTTATCCAGTTCATCAACTGTCTCTGCATTTACAGTTGGTGACATAGCTATAGCCTCCATAAACTTTGCACTGGTATTCTCATTAATGTACCTTTTCCTAACAGACACAGAGGTTAACTGAACATTTGGAATGATCTGTAACTCAAAGAACACACAGAAATGATCAGAAAGAGCCAAGTCCTTAACCTCAACAGAAGAAATGTCAGAGAGAACCAGATCCAGAGTGTGGCCTCTAGTGGAGATTATTATCAAATTAATCCTTTTAAAAACAAAGTAAATAAAAGAAGAGGAGGAAGAGGTAGAGAGAGAGGAAAGAGAGAAGCTGCAAGCAGCCGCACTTAACAATGACTAATTTGTATGTTTATCTAGTGGTTTCCTTCATTAATAGAGGGATAAATACGTAGTAGCGGGAAGCAGAGGTGGCTCTACTCCCAGTCCCTTTTTAAAGCCTTAAAGTGCGTTCTCATGTTCCTAGCCCCTCCCCTCAGTGCCAATGTTTTAGTGTCAATGCAACTTTTTCTACAATGTCAAAACTTAGTGTCAGTGCTCTGGTTCCATACACGTTGACTCCTTCTAAAAAGATGAAAGAAACATCCTCCTCAGTCAGTCTCAGAACAACGACTTGACAACTTCCGCTGTCACAGTCAAGCGGGAAGGAGGGAGAGCACGACTAAAAGAAAAAAACGTTAAGCACAAAAAAAAACTTAAAGTGAATATGAAGAGAGGACAGCGTCAGGTCAATATGGATTATCTGTATTTTAGTTCAGTCCACATATACTAGGAGAACAGAAGACATTGTTCCGACGGCCTGGTTCTGATCCGGTCGGCCGCCTGTGGTCAGCTTTTTTCCTGCTGCTACGTGTGTGCTTTGTGTGTGGCTGTCACTCGTACTGGATGCGACGAGTCTGCCAGAACTCTCAGCCACTCGCTAAGACTGCTAGTTCTATGTGTGCGTTTGTGTGTGTGAGTGTTTTAAGTGCAATCTGGCAAGGCTTGGTTTAACTGTTTACTTATTTACTCTCTGTTTAATGGTTGAATTTCTGTTGTTAATTTGAGTTAAAACTGGTTAATTGTTGAGTGGATATCTCTGGCCAGAGACTCATTTGTTTCTTTTGTTTGGTTCATTTATAAATCTAATTTAACACTTTTCAGTTTATTATTTGATCTTTTACATTCGTGGGCACACATTATAAAAGATTGTTGGTTCCTTAAATTTGAGCCCGTTTAATCGTGTTTTCCTTTCCCCTTAGTGCTGAAGGCCGACAGTGGTGGTGGTTCTCCTGGGTGGTGGTGGTCCCCTGTGTGCTTTGTGATCCTTTTTCAAGATTTTTGTTTACATGTCACTTTTTGCTGTGTGTGTGGGGTGTCCTCCTTTTTCTTTTGGATGTCACTTCCCCTACCAAACCCCTCCTCCAGCCAGGAAGCCTCAGACTATATCCCCCTTTTTAGTTGGGCTCCCTTCTTCTTTCTGTTACAATGTCAACCTTGTGCACACTTTTAATAATAAGTGTTATTCATGATCATTGAACTTCGTCTCCTTCCCGCCCTGAGTAAATAAACCTGAGTGTTCTTTCGTTTTGAAGGTAATAATTGACCTTTAGTGTCGCAACAATGACGAATGACGTTAAACTCGAAACTGGAATTAGAGATTTCTATTATGATATGAATGGCAAATATAGTTTGAATCTTACTAGTAAAAACTGAATTACAGATATAAAACTGTAGTTTTGACTAGTAAGAATGGCATTGGGGATATTGGTAGCCATTATCATCATGCCCACTGAATTTAATATTACATTTGGAGTTTTGGAGAATTTATATCAGTTTACCCATGATTTACTCAAGGGCAGCCCATGGCCAAGAGGAAAGGAATTGGGCTCGTAACTGAAGTTCGCTCGCCAGGGGATGGGGTGCCTTGCTCAGGGGCACCCCATCCCCCCAAAAAAATGACTCATTCTAATTCTTAAGAGGAGGAAGTGACAGACAGAAGTTCAGCAGCAGATATCAGTCCTGTAACCTCGCTGTTGACATGTGTAGGATGTGCCCGTGTGCCTGTGCAAAAATATGTGCCTGCACTGATAGGGATATAACTGACATTTCTGCGTGCATGGTGAACACGCCTATAGCCAATAAAACACAGCGGTATTGACTTTTAGACCAGGTTTTTGTTAGTTAATGGTTTGGATGTTTTTATGCTCAATCAAACATCTATTATATGCATTATCAGAAACACACAGAGCTTTCATCTCTAGCAATGAAAGTGCTGATTAGATAGTTAATGAGTAATTACAACTCAAGGTCGAGATATCTGCAACTACATTCTGAGATGTAATTCAAGATACCTAAAAAGGGCAACATAGACATCTTCAGTTGAGGATAATTAGAGATAACTTGAACTTGAATTATGACTAATGACGTTAAACTGGAAACTGGAATTAGAGATATCTATAATGACACATTGCATGACCTCAATTAAAGCGCGTTCTCATGTTCCTAGCCCCTCCCCTCAGTGCCAATGTTTTAGTGTCAATGCAACTTTTTCTACAATGTCAAAACTTAATGTCAGTGCTCTGGTTTCATACACGTTGACTCTAAAAAGATGAAAGAAACATCCTCGTCGGTCAGTCTCAGAACAACGACTTGACAACTTCCGCTGTCACAGTCAAGGGAGGGAAGGAGGGAGAGCACGACTGAAAGAAAAAAACCTAAAGCACAAAAAAAAACTTAAAGTGAATATGAAGAGAGGATAGCGTCAGGTCAATGTTGATCCTCTGTATTTTAGTTCAGTCTTTTGGTCTTTTGGAGAAAAATTATAGACCAAAAGAGCATAGGCTTATTACGCCTACCTTTTATAATCCAAAACAATAACTAAACGATGTGAGATACCTTGGCACGACAGGTGTCATCTTGATATCATTTATCCTAGTCAAAACTCCAATTCTAGATATCTCTCTGACTATATATTATATTAACTACGTAGAATTACTCTTTGAGATATCTACAACTACATTCTGAAATGTAATTCAAGATACATCAAAAGGAAATCTTCATTTGAGGATAATTTAAGGATATCTTGAACTTGAATTATGACTAATGACGTTAAACTGGAATTAGAGATTTCTATGATGACATGAATGAATTACAGATATATACTAACTGTAGTTTTGACTAGTAAGAATGAACTTTGGAGCTTTTGGTTGCCAGCACAAACAGACACCGCCCAGCATCATCATCATCATCATCACACCAGCTCTGAGACATGCCCACTGAATTCAATACTACTCTCTATAGCTTCAGAGAAACACAAGAAGACGGAGCTGCTGCTTTCAAAGGTAAGGTAAGGTAAACTTTCAGTCCTAATCTACTAATCCTGCTCATTTTATTGCTGTCCGCAACTCCTGTGGATTTGTTGTGGACCATGACAATGGACAATGGATGTTGATTGAAAGGAAAAGAAAGAAAAAAACTGTAAATGGCAAAAGATTGTTACTTTGAAATGGAAACTTACTTCCTCTCCTGAAATATGATTTGATTTCTTATTTCTGATGTTTGTGTGTTGAAAGTTCAGAAATAAAAGGAGTTTGAAGATGTGGGTTGCCGGGCCATAGTCAAGGATCCATATGCCTGTCTTTCATAGTAAACCTTTTGCACAAATCCCATAGACCTGCTGGTCATATCTTCAGGGGCAGCTCTTGAGTCTTATTTACTTGATGGAGTCATGACAATATATGGTCATATGTGCTCAAAACATTTAACGCATAAGAAATTGGCATAATATGTTATGTGTATTATCAAAAAAAAATGCTGATTTATTTGCATGTAGAATGGATCACTAGCACAGAGTATTAGGGCCACATTGAGAAAAATGTTTTTCACAGACTTTGAGAATAAAGTCTTAAGTTTAGTAGTGGGAAGATCTTGGACCAGCATAGGCTTCCTTGCCTGTTTGCTCTGATACTCACGTTTCACATTTTCCTATCATGTTTTCAATTTCCTTGTTGATTCCCAGCCAATACATGGCATTCCTGGCTCTCCTTTAACATTTCTCAATGCCCAGGTGGCCCGCGTGTAGTCTACAAAGTATCTCTGGCCTCAGGCTGTGTGGAATGACAATTCTACAGTCTCTCAATAACAGTCCATTTGCCACACTTAGCTCTGATCTAATGTGATAATATTTTGGACAGGACCCCTTGGGCTACCCACTGTGAATGTTTTCCATCACTGTTTGTAGTTGCTTGTCTTTGACTGTTTCTTCTCTAATCTCTTGTGCTTTGAGGCCAGCAGTAAATGATTGTCTGGTGTGTACACATACCAATTGGGAGACATAAACACATAAAAAACAGACTTTCCACAATAAAGCTCAACAATAAGTGTCCATCAATAATCCACGCTCAAATCTTCTTTCTTCCTGAATCATATATATGACTCAAAGGCCCACAGTGTCACCGGTCAAAGTCAAACAGTCAAAATCCAGCAAGATGAGTCTAGTATCACAACTGAAGCCAGCATGTCCTCAAATGGCTTCAGCCTCCTGCAGCAGGCAAACCTTCGTGATAGGCCGGTCCAAGCAGCTGCTCCGGGTTTTAATCCGCACCACACGAACGAGTCCTCTTCGGTCCGGGGAGGTTTGTATCACTCGTCCCACCGGCCAAGAGTTTCGAGGCGCTGTGCCGTCCATGATGATGACAAGGTCTCCCACGACAAGGTTCCTCTTCACCCCTGTCCATTTCTGCCGCTCCTGCAGCTGAGGCAAATATTCCCTGACCCATCTCCTCCAAAACAAGTCAGACATACAGTGGGTTCAGGGCCGGTTCTAGGCAGGCATATATGAGGGGGCAGTCAGAAATGTGAAGAGGGCATCATGTGTACACATCATGCTCCAGCACTTTTTATTCTGTGCTTATAGTAACAATGCTTTCTTCATTGAAAGGGGTCTATGTGTCCAACCCCAACCTGGAGAAGTGGATTGCACTTTATCAGGCTTCTACCTTCAGACCTGTCCAACTTGGGTGTCCCACCTGAAGACTAAGCTCCTGCTGGTATAGCTCTTAAGGTCACTGAGGCACGCAAACCCCCTGACCACAATAAGGGGGCAATCCCTCGGGGGGGAACTGAAAAATAAAAATAAAATAAATGAATAAAATAAAATAAAATAAAACATCCTTCATCCAGATTTTATCAACCAACAACATAACATTTATCTTAAGTGGATGGCCTAATTCTCAAATAAATTTTAACCTAAAATAGGACTTCACACACTATAGTCAATAAAAACCGCTGTGATTATAAAAAAAACAGTACAGAACTACAGCCTGGGGCGGGGCTTTACGTAGGGGTCCGTCAGACACAGGTCACTTGTCTTCAGTTTGTCACATGCAGTGGACATGGCGCTGCTCCTTCAAAGTCTAACCCACTCCGTGGCACAAACTGTCAGGCTACGTCTTGGCTCATTTCATACTGTGGGGTGTGTGCGTGTGTGTGTGTGTCTGTGCTGCGCAGCCTGTGAATACAAGCACAGCGGAGGGACAGAGAGATGAGAGGGAAGTCGACACTGTATCGTGTGTGTCCCTTTTTCGGCAGATTTTTCCGCTACTGCAGATTATTTTGTCAACTTGTAATGTATATTAATTGTGTGAGTATATTAAAATGTGCTTTCTCAACTTCCAAAATTTTGATTTGAGGGGGCAAGACATTTATTTAAGGGGGCTCTGCCCCCTCGTGCCCCTGCGTAGAGCCGGCCTCGAGTGGGTTGCATAAATATCTGCACCCCTTTAACTTTTCAACATTTTGCCATGCTAGGACCAGAAACATTAATGTATTCAATTGAAATTTTATGTGAAAGACACACACTAAGGGACACACAATCGTGAAGTGAAATGAAAATTATTCATGCTTTTGAACTTTTTTCATAAATACAAAACTGAAAAGTGTGGTGTGCAAAATTATCTACCCCCCTGAGTCAATACTTTGTGGAACTGCCTTTGGCTGCAATTTCAGCATCAAGTCTGTTGGGGTATGTCTCTATCAGCCTTGCACATCTTGAGACTGGAAGTTTTGCCTATTCTTCTTTGCAAAACAGCTCAAGCTCAGTTAGATTAGATGGTGAGTGCTTGTGAACTGCAGTTTTAAGATCTTTCCACAGATTCTCAATTGGATTTAGGTCTGGGCTTTGACTTGGCCATTCTAACACATGGATATTTTTTGTTTTCAACCATTCCGTTGTTGCCCTGGCTTTATGTTTAGGGTCATTGTCTTGCTGGAAGGTGAACCTCTGCCCCAGTCTCAAGTCTTTTGCAGACTCCAACAAGTTTTCATCCAAGATTGCCCTGTATTTGGCTCCATCCATCTTCCCATCAACTCTAACCAGCTTCCCTGTCCCTGCTGAAGAGAAGCACCCCCAGAGCATGATGCTACCACCACCATGTTTGACAGTGGGGATGTGCAGTGTTTCTTTTACGCCAAACATAGCGTTTTGCATTTTGGCCAAAAAGTAAAATTTTGGTCTCATCTGACCAAAGCACCTTTGGGACCCACACACATTCACACACACACACACACACCTGGTCCACAACAGTCTGTCTGCCTATGGAGTTGCTCACCAAGTGCATATGCCAAAAAAGCTTCTGACTTCCTGATTTATTTCCGGGTTGTGCGGCCCATAGAGCATGCGCAGTAGTGTTACTCCCATAATGCCTCCCGGCAATGTGCACAAGTCCGCGTTTTCGACTTGCTCGGCGCGTCCATAAACAGCGAAAGGCATGATGGGAGTACGCTACTGTCGTGCGCAAGCGGATTTCATGAATACCGATGGCACCTTTGCTTCGGGCTTTAAACCATGGATTTGTAAATGAATGTTAAAACCAACAATAGTGAATACAGTAAGCTGAAATGTATAATGATGTCATTATAGGTTAAAATGATCAATTCAATGGCTCATTAAATTAACTGTGACCTTAAAAAAAGATTTATAGAGTTTAAAACCCTATCTACTGTCTAATGCAGGGGTGCTTACACTTTTTCAGCATGAAAGCTACTTATAAAATTACCAAGTCAAAATGATCTACCTACTACAAAAATGCAAAACATATATTTATTTATAAATATATTGAGAATGCTTTATATGTACAATGTATGTTGATGTACCTTGCATAACCACATGAGCCCATATTGCACAACACAATTAACTATGTAGATTTTTTGTCATTACCTGACTTTACTCTGATGACTTGCACTGAATGGAATCAGCCAGGGATGCATAGTCCGTACAGTAGCTGCTGACAGCCAGCCTCAAGCACACTTCCAAATGATCATCAAACGCACTCCGAAAATGTCATTGTGAAAAAAAAGTCCTCCTCCCATTCCGTATGAAAGTGATAATTGTTTGTCTTTTTACTTGGTCCAGCTCCCCCACTCATTTTTATACCCTTTCTTAAGTTTAAGAGAAATTGGAGGTAACTCGCTAGCTATCTTGTTAGTTTTGCTGCTGCACTTAGCGCCGTTGTTTGCACATGTGCAGTGACTTAAGTGTCAGAAAAAGTCAGATGTCATCTGACTGGCTGCCCTGGTTATCAATCAAGGGACGTCTATTTTTTTTAATGTTATGCGATCTACCCACACTACCTTTGCGATCGACTGGTAGATCGACGTACTGAGCACCCCTGGTCGAATGTGTAAGCCAACAAAATACATATGAAAGCTGAGCACAAACATAGCAATGTGTCTATTTTAGTTTAGCTAAATTGTCAAAAATAACACATTTCATCTGTTAAGATGGAGGAGCACGACAGTGTGCACAGTGCTAATATTCTGGATCGTTTGACTATTACTGAAAAAGTAACTTCAATTATTTATTCCTGTCAGAGATATGCTGATTAGAAATGTGTTTATTTGTTTTTTTTTCTCTGCAGAGATTCAAGGATGAAGAGAATCCGATGTAGAACTTTCTGGCTGGCAGTCTGTCTTGGTGTGTTGGTCCTCAGTCTCTGTAGGAATTATAGTGACCAAATAAAAAACCTTCACAAATGGGAAAACATAAACAAACGCATTTATGATGATGAGAGACAAGAGCAGGACAGTCAAATTAAACAAGAACCCCCAAGCCATTATGTCTTCCCCTGGCCAAAATGTCAAGAAAATACATCTGCTGCGAACGTCACAGATTTCAGCTCTCTTCCTAGTCGTATGAAAGACTTTCTGTACTATCGACACTGTCGGCATTTCCCCATGCTACAGGACGTTCCAGACAAATGTGGAGGAGCAAATAAATCTGCAGATGTCTTCCTCCTCCTTGTCATTAAGAGCTCCCCCGGAAACTACGAACGCAGAGAGGTACTGCGCAAAACCTGGGCTAAAGAGAGGCTACACAATGGTAAGAAGATTCACAGGGTCTTCATCTCAGGAACAACTGATACTGGTTTTGAAAAACTGAGACAGAACAAACTACTTGAAATGGAGCATCGTGAGTACAATGACATTCTCCAATGGGACTTTGTGGACACATTCCTCAACCTCACACTGAAGCAGATACTCTTCCTCGAATGGATGGAGAGGAACTGTCCAAATGCTCGCTTCTTGCTGAACGGTGATGATGATGTTTTTGCCAACACAGACAACATGGTGGAGTATCTCCAAAGCTTTAAGGACAATGATGGAAGCAAACACCTATTTGCCGGCACTTTAATGAGTGGCGACCCCATCAGAAACCCAAATAGCAAATATTATGTTCCTGTACAAGTTAAGATAAATTCATACCTCCCTTATTGTGGTGGTGGGGGCTTCCTCCTGTCTGGCTATACAGCTATGGTCATATACAACATGTCTCAGTCCATTCCTATTTTTCCCATTGATGATGCTTACATGGGGATGTGCCTGGCCAAAGCAGGACTTAAGCCTTCTAACCATATAGGTGTGAAGACACTTGGAGTAAATATTCCCTCAACTAAACTGGATCAATATGACCCTTGCTATTATAAAGACATGTTATTGGTGCACAGATTCCTTCCACAAACCACATTTCTTATGTGGCAAAGAATACATGACTCCAAACTGAAATGTTAATATTTCAGTGTTTAGTAGCATGAGGTTGTAGTGGTGGCAGTATGCTGCACACAGTTCATCAACTCTAGGGTTGGTATCAGGTCAGAGGTCTTTCATTATGCAAGCTAAGTTATCTTAGCATTATAAAATTATCGTCTTAATTCAATTCACACTTCGTTGACAATGACACCTGATCCTGATTCAGTTTTCATCATGTTTTTTTATTTCAATGGGATATCAAGATGTTGCAAATTTGCATCGTGCACTTGCTCTTGGGATGTGTGTAATGGTCTAACGTCATGTAGTACTTTCATTTTGTTATGGTTGGCACAACATTCATGTAATTGCTTCCATAATAACTTCTTGTTTATCCATATCTTTAGGAAGTCAGTAAATATAACTAACTAATCACAACACTTCCAATAGATATTGTTCTTATTTAACAATAAAAATAAAAACTCAAGACACTAGAAACACTGGACTCTTGCGAGATCAGGTGAACGTCATGTAGAGCAACCTGGGAAAGTATTATTCTGGGCCGTAATAATTAATTGAGCACATAACGGCCGACTTCAAGCACTGCTGTGTGTCCATCCGTACTGTGTATCGATATCAAACCACTCTATACCAGTGTTTGGACTGACTGAATAACTGATGATCTATTTCACCACACTGTACCCGTAGAAGCAACTTAAAAACACCCAGTTTCAAAATTTGCTTGTGAAAAAATAATAAAATAAAAAAGAGTCCATGGATTTAGTTGAAATTAACCTGCACTGGTTAAGTGACTGGTCAGCAGACTTTAATTCCACAGCTCCACAATCACTGCTACACTGACTCTGCTGCCAAAAGATGTAATGAGCATGAGTTCTGGTGCCATTTTGTACAATGACCGCGGAGATAAGGCTTGCGAACTCAGTGTCATCTTTTAAATCTCTTCTTAAAACTAATTTTTATAGACTTGCTTTCATGTGATGCCATCTTTTTATCTCTTTTTATCTAGAGTGTTAACTGGTGTTTATCCTGTCAGCTCATTGCTTTCTTCCTTTCTGTGTATTTTTATTATGTATGTGAAAACAAAACATGGCACTGGTCTGAGTGCAACCAGTGAGCCAGTCCTTCTTCTCATACCAGCTCCTGTCTTTCGTTTGCTGTTTTATGGCGATGTTCAGCTGGTCAGGTCCAAGTTATATAAGACGAAGCTTTTCTTCTATGAAATGGCTTTTTTTTGCAGTGAGAGGAAGTTGTTTGTACTTTTTTTGAGAGGGTCTGGCTGCAGACCTGCACTGTCAGGACCATTCGTTGCAGACCTGCACTGTGAGGACCGGAAGTTGATTCGAAGCCTTTCAAAAGCACGTATTTTTCGTTCCCCATGTTTATTACTTGGGTCTTTATTTTATGTATACAATGTAAATATGTTTATGTGTATCCATGACTGCAAAACTGTATCCAAACCTGTATCTCTTTCTAGTTCAACTGGATTAGGGATTTTCTTTTTTTTATATAAAAAAAAGAAAATACAAAACGTTATGACCACTTCTAGGGTTATTCTACAGATAATCAGTGCAAACTAGATGTACAGCTATTGATATGATTCCCTTAAAACATTATTAGCCTACTCAAAACATGCATTATTTTACTCCAGTATTTTAATTTAATTTAATTCGTAAAAAGGACAGCTGTTAGTTTAGTCTGCACTACAAATTCATTTTGAAACAATAAATCTCTGTACACCTTAATGTGTTATGGCATAATGCATCTACACTCCAACCTATTGTGACTGTTCTTTGCTTCTATACCATTATTTATCATTGAAAATCGCTGTTGGACCCATTTACATATTGATTTACTTTTATATATACATATATATATATATATATATATATAGGCATATCTTATGTAACACCTCATAATTCATTAAATAATTGCTTAATATTGTTTGTGCTATGTTCTTACCTTGTGCTGTCGGACCACATGGATTTGGCAATGGAGGGTGTGAGGGTTGATGATTTTAAATGAACTTAGCTTCGTGTATTCGAAGTGAATTACTGAATACCTAGTTACATGACCCAGATAACTAATAACCTCTGTTACAAGAGAAAACAGTAGACACAAAACAAACTTTTAAATGTCTTTTTATTTTATTTAATTTTTTTTGATGATTATAATGATTAGCGTTTTTAGTGTTTTAGCTCGCACAAAGAAAACAACAACCACCAACAAAACACACACACACAATAACCGCAACATTCTAAAGTTTTCAACTTTTCACTTCACTTTTTCACATTTTCTGCTATTGATTTGGCTCACATAAATTTTGACTTGCAGAGCAGAGAATCTGATTCTACACTTTTCATTTTTGAAAGTGACTGTCTAAAACTGTGCATCATTAACATAACTTCAGAACAGTAAGACACACAGGAAAGTGAGGTGTCATGTGTTCTTCACTGCAACTTACATTCCCTTAATTTTCCTTTTCCCCTTTTACCAGCCAAACCACAACCTGTCAGAAGTTAGTAGCATTGGCTCATACTTATGAGTACAAACACACAGACAAATACATTATGCTTACCTTTAAATAAAATGCCACCTTTCCTATGTGCCTCTAAGTGGCTCTGCAGCTTGGACAATTTTGTTGGTTTCATTTTTAGGCACAGGGGGCAGTGAAATTGCTTGCAGCATGACGTGCAGCGTTCAACTTTGGGCGTAGTACTTAAGGTTGAAATATGCATCTGTAGGAGACAAATAATGTCGTAATAAGTAAAACAAAATTATATAAAAATTATATGATATAACTAGGTTTTCTTGGTCTTTGAGTAGGAAAATGGCACATTTAAGTGAGCACTATCAATACGATAACAACGCTAAAAACTACCCAAAAGTCCAAAACATGATTCTTTCAAATTAATAACTTTACAGGGCGTTATATAGTGTGCAACATAACGTTCTAGTGAATAAAGACTGTTTCTGTTTCCTCGTATGACGCAAAGTTGTTGTCACTTGACTTTGGCCGTTTCTCAATACTCAAGTAAGCAAGTATGTACTTGCTTACTTGGGAAGTATAAACTTGAGAAGTACGCTGGGAGTATATACTTCCCAAGTACGGGAGTACACAAGTATGTGGTTGTTTCTCAATACTCAAGTATGCAAGTATGTATGTATTGTTCTGCTGTTTGAATGGTGGCTGGCGCCAAATGCTGCAGCCTCATTAGCGCCACCTACGGTGTTGATAAATGAACATATGAAATACTTTTAATAAATGCATAAATATGTTATTATTTTTACATTTTAAATTCTTTTAAATTAAACTTCATTTATTAATTTATTTCTATTAAAATATACAATACAAATAATACAATGTGGAAAATAGATATATTACAGCATTGTAGAGTAGTATATATATATATATATATATATATATATATATATATATATATGTATGTATGACATATATGTACGTGTACAAATAACTTGTCACCTCAGCTTGGTCTCTAGAAGCCTGCATCTCCAACAGCAACATGCAACTGCAGTAACACCAGTGTCCCTCTGGTTGCTAGGGAACTTGTAATGGTTTTCCAGGTTGCAGGACATGAGGTTGACTGAAGAACAACAGTTATCAGTGCTTGCACACGCGGCCACACACACACACACACACAGTAGATATTCTACTGTTTCTACTGTGGGGTTCAGTTTTGGATGGATTATGATTCTACTGTAGAATCAAAATCCATCCATCTTCCACTGCTTTATCCTCCACATGAGGTTCTGAAGGTGCCTAAGTGATTTTTAGCCTTGGCCCAAAAAGCGCATTTTTCTGTATTTTTTTGTGTTAGTGTGAGAGAAGCTGCTCCCCCTAAAGGCCTTCGCTGGTAATTGCACCTTCCGTTTCACACACGCGTACCTTCCAAATATGGTTAGGACCGCCCACTTCCTGGTCCCCATTAGTAAGATTTTAAGGAGCAAATGAAATGTTCAGTGTTTTATTGGAAATGTTGTTTTTGCAGCTGCACAAGCATAACAATAAGAAGAAGAAGAAGAAGGAGAAGAAGAAGGGAGGCGGGCTTGCACTTTATGTGAGTAAGAGATGCAGCAATACAATTACTCAAGAGCATTTTAAGTTAATTTGTCATTCTACATAACAGAGTTGCACAACGAGACATAGTTGAGTGTGGAGGATGAGTTGTAGAAAAAAACTATTATATAATGTTTAATAAAAGAGGCTCTGTTCCTGATATATAATTTTGCAATAAAATACGACAGGGTATATGTGCAACTATGACTTCCGGTGAAAGGCTTTTACTCTGAAATCACACAGGAAGCTGGCACAGGAAGCTGACCGCAGCTTAACAGTATACGACGTCTCTCGCTTCGTGGACAAGTTCACACAGCTCAGCATCAAGATTGGAGACGATTGTGCTTGGTAAGTGTCGCAGTATTTCTCATAAAATTTCAACATATTCAATCAATTCTAGAGTTTTGTGACGCGGTTTAATGAAAACTGTCACGTTAAGGATGCTAATCGGCAGCTTAGCTAAGTGCTACGTGTCCAGGTGCTTGCAATTGGTTATGACGCGACGATCACGTGAGCTAACACTAAGGAGTTAGTAATATTGGGCTAGCAAATTGAAGTGGGAATTAAATGTTTCTTTACACAACAGATTTAGTCAAATTAAGTAATAGTTTGAAAAGTGAGGTGGTGTGATATGACCTGAAGTGCCAGCACACTTTGACTCAATATCATTAATGATACAGCTCAGATAACTTAGAATTCACTTCAGTTTTTTTTTCCAAGCTTTTGAAATTTGCAGTCCCTCTGTTTATCAAATGTCTAATTATAAGAAATAACATATTGTTCGTAATATTAGAATCTAAACATTAGAAGTGTCACTAGAAGTGAAGCAGAGACACTCTTATTTGTAGATATTTGTCTGCAGTTTGAAATGCCACCAAGGGTGAGTCCGGCAAATGATGCCATCCATCATGTTCTCTCAAAGATGGATAAAACTTTAAAACTGGAGGTGAAATACATAAATGCAGAGAAAGGAAAGACATTGTGAGATGTGGTATTTTGCGTTTTAATATCTCCAAGTAATTGAGAATTTGAGTAGATGATATTTCCTGTTCCACTAAAAATATCTGTTTTTAAACGACGAGGAGTATTTGCCAGAAAGACATTCTGCTGCGGAGAATTTGTAGTGGAATACAAAGGTGATATGATCGATGATGCTGAAGCCCAAAGAAGACGAAAGATTTTCCACCCATCATGCACTGCCTTTTTTTTGCAGTGGAGAGGAAAATTATGGTGGTAAGTTGCAAATGAACTATACTTTGTATGCAAAACTATAGAATATATATATGTGTGTGTATATGTGTGTGTATATATATATATTAGGGCTGAACGATATGGACAAAATTTCATATCTCGATATTCATGCCAGATATCTCGATATCGATATGATACGATATGACTACGGGTTCGGTGAAAACCAAGCATTTTTCAGAAAAATAAAAACATCATAATACAAAAGACTATGGAAACTTTCCACATGGAAAGTGCAGTTTTATTGATGAGAACTCACTGTGAGACTGTGTACACTGGTACCATGTCTTTTGCAAAGTCTGACTTTATAGCGTCTGTAACGCCTTTATGTCCGGTGGACGTCGACTCATATGGTGTAACGCTACTGAACGCATCAGTAAACACACTTTAATTGGGCTTCTTTTGGGATGACTGAGAAGTCCCCGGTGTTTCTCTCATTGTATTACACTCTTCGTGCAGCACGTGATGGTGTTGTTTCAGGTAGTGAAACATGTTTGTTGTGCTACCTTGCTTCGTCGCAATTTTTGCCAAGCACGACCTGCACAACACCTCGCTCTGGTTGACATCATCCTTTTTAAATCCAAAATACGATGATTTATGTTTTGGCACAAAATCGCCACCGGCCGCATTATCTTCCGCGCTCATGTCACTTTCTTTCCGGCTGTGTATGTCGTGTGTGTGCGCGCGCGTCTCAGTGTCCGTCTCCCTCCCGCCCTCCTTTGTTTGTCATTGGTTGGCTTCAGCTGTCGATCCACAGCAAGCATGAAATAAGGTTTGTGGTTGGCTGGCCGCAGTGGTGCATTCAAGGGCAATCGTAAAAATGAAGTTTATTGTGCCAGAAATGTACATGTAGGGCGAGCGCGGGGGAAAATCTATATTGTTTATATCGTTGCTTTTGCGATATGAATATCTTGAATGTTCATATCTCGATATCGATACGATAACGATATATCGTTCAGCCCTAAAATATATATATATATATATATATATATATATATATATATAAAACTCAAAAAGAATGGATAATTAATCAAGTTGTACCACATGTTAACCTGTATGTCAATAGCATTTCTATGTCGAGGAACTGTACGTATGAATACGAAATGGGTTTACTCACTTTCCCTTCTTTTTGTCTTTCTAAGCATTGACGCCTCAAGAGAAGACGATTCATTGGGGCGACTAGTTAATGATCAACACAAAGGCCCAAACTGCAGGATGAAAAAGATCGATGTAGGAAGCCGAACTTGTGTCTTTTCGCTGCAGTTGATTTTAATATTTCTTCTCTCACGTTTGGTTTCTCTTACCATGTTTCCAAATTCATAAGTTTATCTTTAGTGAATCACTTAGACTAACTACTTATTACACAGTGCTACCTAAATTATCAATTTTGGTTCATGGATTGAAAAGATTTCCATCTGATATATTTGGAGGCAAGCACACATGCTGGACATGACCCTTTTGTGGATGGTGCCCATGCTGAAGTCCCTTCAGGACCACAGGTGGATGATGACAACCATGACATCACGTCTAATGAACAGGTACGTCATGCCAAGCCCCTAAAATGAATTCATAGACTTATCCTGAACTCTTGTTGTTTCAGGGTTCGTTTAAGTTGGTGAATAGACATAGATATGTGCATAATCATGTAATCTCTTATGAATCCTAAACTGTCAAACACTTGAATATAAGGCATATAGATAGCTAATGATAATGGGATGTTCAGGACACAAGTTTACCTTTTTGTAGTGATTTTACATTTGATAAAATATCCCTCTATTCAGGAGCATTTACGACGTCCCCACAACACACTTCCCCCACAGTGTGAGCTTGTAGATTGTGTGAAGTCTTGACTTCTAATCTAAACAAGCGGACCCCACAAGTGGTGACTCGAGTGTGTCTTGTTCCTTCAGTTGGTGTGAAATCAGTGAGTGGTCAACGAAGCAGGACGAATCACTGCAGTTGATCTCTTACATTTGGTTTCTCTTACCATGTATTTAATTTCAGAGCTGTGTCTTTAGTAAAATAAAAAGCAATATGAATAATAATACTTTCCCTATCTTGAGTTAAACTGAGAAAAGAGGCAATACTTTTGCAGAAAACAATGCCAGTGTTAACACCTTAAAACATTCCTACAATAGAACAATGCTGATTTGGTAACCATTATTGATATTCTTTACAAACATGTGTAAGATGTTTTAATGGTCTGTTGTATTGCTATTCTTCACAGATTGTGACAGATGTCGGAAATTAAGATGGGACTTTTGTCGGACAAAAAGTATCATAGTAGTACTCAATTGCGTGTCTGGATCAGTAGTAAGCTGATTGAAATGTCGAATAGTACTGCACTTAATGTAATTATGTTTAAATGATACATTGTATGCTATTAATGTCAAATATACATTGTATCATCAAGTCCATTAATTTGTTTTCAGATGGAAAAGACAGATTTCGAAGACCCTGATGAATTATATGATTCTACATCAGATAGTGGAGATGATTATGTGCCAGATTCCACCTCTAAAAAGTGATGACAGTGATTTCAACCTCACATCAGTCATTGGGACAAAACTGTGGCCCCTGACTGAATTATGTCATGACTCTGAATCGATGTGTCCTCCAGTGTGTGACACCACGACACCACACCTTGAAAGCTTGAGATACAACAGCAGTACATCTGACATCAGTGTGAGTGAAGAACCCTGTTCAAGTCAGGATGCAATTGACACCATAGTTGTGCAAGCTTCCCAAAAGTGAAATGGCAACAGAGTGTACAACAAGACACAGTATTGCTTGTATTGCAAGAAGGCCTATGCAAAGATGGCAAGACATCTAGAACATGCACATCATAATAAACTGGATGTGGCTAAAGCTCTTAGTTTACCAAAAGGTTCCTTGGAGAGAAAGAAACAGTTAGAGTATATTCGCAACAGAGGCAACTATGCCCACAACGCTGCTGTTATAGAGTCAGGGAAAGGGGAGTTGGTTCCATTCAAACGGCCAACTAAAGATGCACAGGGGAAGGATTTCATGCACTGTGCATACTGCCAAGCACTTTTTACACAAAGTCCTGTGGTGACACATGCGAACTTCAGCCTGCATCCATACCTGTCAAACCAGGAAAGAATCGTGTTCAGTCCATGTGCACATTCATGCAACCTGTGCCTTCGCACGTTGGTAAACAGATGTGGGGAGTTATCAGTGCCATGATTCCTAATCCGATCACCGATGTTGTGAAAAATGATAATGTCATCATCCATGTTGGACAGCACCTATTGAACAAGGGTGGGATGTCGGCCAAGAATCAACAGTGTGTGTGTGAAAAGATGCGAGAAATGGGAAGACTGATTCTTAATGCCAGAAGAGTTACCTCCTTAAAAACAATGGCGGATTTCGTAATTCCAAAGAATTACTTGCAGGTGATCAAAGCTGGCAAGGTGACTTGTGGCTATGACAGTGATTCTAACAAATTCGCGATTCCATCACTTGCCAATGAACTTGGCCATACATGCCGTTGACGGAAGATGTTCAGAAACTGCGTAAGTTTCTCAGTCAAAAGCAAGATAAGTGCATCAGTGAACTCTCCGACAGTACTTCCAAAAAGACTTGGATAGGCAAAGGTGTGCTTAGCACAGATCATCCTCTTTAACTGTCGCAGGGAAGGAGAGGTGGCAAGCATGCCCTTGTCTGCATTTTTGTCAAGGGACAAGTCCGATCCTCACCAGGATTTGGACTGGGCACTCTCTGAAGTAGAGAAAAGACTCTGCAGACATTTCACAAGGATTGTGATCTGGGGAAAAGAGGTAGACCGGTTCCAATTTTCGTGACTCAGAAAATGCTGAATGCACTGGAACTCCTGGTTTTAGAGGGAAAGGCTTGTGGGTTTCTCGAAGAGAATGGCTACATGTTTGCAAGACCAGCAGCTAAAATGCATTTCCGTGGTTCGGATTGCCTCCGTGCTTTTTCAGGAGCATGTGGTGCAACCTTGTCCCAAGGCACTGACTTCCACCAGGCTACGGAAACATGCTGCAACACTCTCAACAGTCCTCAACATGACAGACACAGAGATGGACCAGTTGGCCAACTTTCATGGGCATGACTCTAGAGTCCATCGTGAGTTCTATCGACTACCTGAGAAAGCACTGCAGCTTGCCAAGGTCAGCAAACTTCTAATGGCCCTCGAGCAAGGAAGCCTGGCTGAGTTCCATTGCAAAAACCTGGATGAAATCACCATAGGTCCAGATGGTATGTTGTCGTTTCTTTTGTCCACCATGATTCTATTTTAGTTTGCTCTTCTTTTTGTATGTCTCCCACAGACACAGTTCTTTGTCATGATGAGACGGATGAGACGGATGAGACCAGAGAAGGACACTATTCATCTCAAGGTATGCATTTATTAATCTCAGCAGAAGCATTGCTCAAGTTAAAGCTTCTGTCCAGAACCTTTACGTTTAGTTGATTACTCTGTCAGAGCAGCATCAGATAGAGCTGTAACTAACGATTATTTTTATAGTCGATTAATCTGTCGATTATTTTCTCAGTTAATCGTTTGGTCCATAAAATATTAGAAAACCTTAAGAAATGTTGATTGGTGTTTGTCAAACTTGGAAGTGATGATGCTCTCAAATGTCCACAAACCAAAATTATAAACTTTTAATCACTTCTTTGTTATTCAGAGCAAAGAAATGAAGAAAATACTCACATTAGAGAAGCTTAAACTATGGGAAATAGCTTCAAACCAATAATCGATTATCAAAATATTTTTCGATTAATTTAGTAATCGATTAATTGTTTCAGTTCTACTATGAGACCATCATCACCTATTGTCATAAATCTCGGTCACCAGTTACGACGTGCATTTATTTTGGAAGACAACATAACGCCTCTGTTACACACTTCAACCAGCTGTGCATACAGCAGTTTGAAGATATTAAGTAGAACTTAAATATGTTCTGTATTTACAAATTCTGATGCTAATAGTCACCTGTCTTTTAGTACACATATGTATACTGACATACATACTGAATATGTTTATTCAATATGTCATGTACTTTTTTCATAGAGCGTTTGGCAGAAGAGACTCTTCCACCTACAGAGGAAAATGACATCCCACCACTACACAAGAGACACAAACTATCATCAGTAGAGGATGACAGAGTTGGAGCTGTGACACCTGTTGAAGGTTTCTTGCAGTAACAGATGAACATCTCAAACATGTCCTTCTCTTCATCAGAACACAGCTGCCCACCTCACATATGGCTGTGTTACATGCCCAGCAGGGGCATTGTGTTAGTTTTTCTTGTCCTCTTCTCTCCTCTCTCCCTCCCTATCCTTCCACCAGGTGCTGATCATCATGAGCTGCACCTGGGAGGACATGAGGCCACCGCCTTGACTTCTGCCATGGCCAATCATCTGACGGGAGGCTCAATAAAGGGGAGCCTGTTGAGCTCTCACTCTCTCAACTTGTTTACACTCGATGCAATTGCTTTGGCACTCCACCTCCCTCCTTTCCTCCCCCCACCTTGTGTAAACCAGGCTGTGTTTAAGTATTCATTATTAATTATAATTTCTTTAAACCGTCTTTGTCTCATTTAAATATTTGGTTTGTCGTGTTGCTGTCTTGTTTGTCTAACAAACAAATTAAGAATGTAACACAAATGGGGGCTCGTCCGGGATACTGTGTTCTCTGAGCTAAAAGACAATCCAGAGGTTTGATGAGTCATTGTTTTGTTACCATATTTAACTATGGGTTTTGAGTTGAGGGAGTTGATTGAAAATCCAAGCTTTGATAAACTAGAGTTATGTCGCAAGGATGATTTACTGGCTATTGCAGCGCACTTTAATATTCCAGTGCAAAAATATGGTGTAAAAAGGGAGATTAAAAACAAAGTATTGAAGTTACTTGAGTTGAATGTTCTCTCAATGTCTGTGTCACTTGGTGATCATCCTTCTGCTGAAGGGGGTTTCTTTCCGAAAGGTGACCAAGTTGAGTCAGTTACACTGGCTACACCTCCAGCTGAAACGGCTGACGGTGGGCCTGCTCCTACTACTTTGCCTCGTTTTGTGCCTTTCTCCCCAGAGTCGCATGGGTCCAGTATGGATGTTAAAATCAAGATACGCCTTGCTCGTCTTCAGCTGGAGGCACAGGAAAAGGAAAATGTGCGTAAGGCAGAGTATGACCTCCGATTACAGGTACGAAAGCTTGAAATAGAAGCTGAGAAGGAAGTTAAGTTACGGCAGCTTGACGTAGAGGCCCAAAGAATATCTTCTAGCCAAATATTACCACAATCAGAAACGTTTACACAGGCAACCCATATTAAGCAAGTTTTTAATGTTGGTAAAAATGTAGCTTTGGTGCCAACATTTAGGGAGTCAGAGGTTGACTCTCATTTCAACGCATTTGAGAGAATTGCTACTGCATTAGATTGGCCTAAAGACATGTGGCCCATCTTGCTTCACTGCAAGCTGGTAGGCAAAGCGCAAGAAGTGGTAGCACTCCCTCCTTTCCTCCCCCCACCTTGTGTAAACCAGGCTGTTTAAGTATTCATTATTAAATATAATTTCTTTAAACCGTCTTTGTCTCATTTAAAACTTTGGTTTGTCGTGTTGCTGTCTTGTTTGTCTAACAAACAAATTAAGAACGTAACAGGCTGCATTTCAAGACAAATAGAATTGCCTCTAGCTTCTACTGCCCCCTCCTGAAGATAGTCCTATGTAGTTCTTCAGCTCTAAAGTGACAAAAAAACTGGCAACAGGGTGTACAGCAAGAGACAATATTGCATGTATTGCAGACACAGCAGCCCAACTCGCATAAACCTAAATATGGGCTTGGTCACAGCGCCTGTGAGCCTGAATAAATTAAAAATTGGATGAATGAATAGTAAGAAGAATTGGACAGAAGCAGTTGTGCTGATAGTAATACTAAGTGCTGACTTCTTGTTACCTGCTTATTTAACTAGCTTTGTTTCATTAAAAAGTTTAAATGTAATTCAAAAGCCTCACTAAGAGAGGTACAATGTAACTGTTAAGATACAAAGAACATCAAAAGTTATCATTTATATTTTGTTAAAATGTACATGTAATGCAATTGCAGAACTACTGCTCTTCAATAGATGAATTGAAGTTCACATTTTTAACATTCATCAAGCATTCAATGAGTCCTGTGGAATCGTCATCAGGGGCGAGGAATAAAGTCCCATGTTGTTATTTATTTAAAGTTCTTAATAGGTTCAATTTCGAAAAAAAGTTCCTGTCACTAATTAAACTCATTTACAAGAATCCCACGGCTCAAATCCTAACAAACCCGACAGCATCCTCCCCGTTTAGCTTACATAGAGGGACAAGGCAGCCACATCCTTTTATGTATAACGCAGCCTCAAATTACTATCCCGAAACGTCCTGTTTGGGACCTTTTCGGGTTATCGGATTAATTGGACTAAAAGCGTTTTAATGCCGGTCCATATGAGTGATTTAACACACCTTGATCATTTTCCATTTAAAGTTTTTCCAGAAAAATGTACATACTTGGGGATAGAAGTGACAAAGCAAATCTATATTATCAGTCAGAATGCTTCTTGAGAAACCACAAAACCCCTCTGAATGGCCGATGAGGCATCCACTGAAAACCCTGCATTTCCCCCTCCACAAAAGCAGCGATTTCCTCCAAGTCAGCCTGGTTCTTTCTGCAGAAAAGATGCATTTAAGTCGTGATACTTCTGACTATGTGATGCTGATGTTGATGAAGACGATTCCACGAAATGCTCCACAGCCCTCATTTTAACAACTCTCCTCTTCTACAACAACAGGTTACAATATTAGAACTTTATTCTCGTACATTTACAACTTTATTCTCGTAGTCTGTGAATTTTTGTTTTCTCAATGTGGCCCTAATACTCCGTTGTTAAAGAAACACATAAACACACATTAAAGCAATTTACCAAGGGTGCACCTGCAGCTGCACCTGCGGCACAGTATGACGTATTTATGTGTGTTGTATACTTACACATTATACACGTTGTGAAAATTTGTATCGGGACATCCGTAATTCAGGCATCCTGAATCCTTGTTTGTGTTTCATGGGTGACTTACATTTGCCAACCTGAATTATTTGCATGATTTGTACATCCTCCCTTAGACAATAGATAAACATGGCTCAATAGGCAAGGCAGCTTTATTTATATAGCACATTTCATACACAAACGCAACTCAGTGTGCTTTACATGAAACAGACATTTAACAGTAAGAATTGGAGAAATAAAAATTAAAACAATTGAATAAAACAATTGTATAAAAACAATTTAGAAATAAAAACAATTTAGAAAAAAAGTACAGAAAAATAGGAAAGGAGGGAGAAATTAAATATGAGATTGCAGCATATATTAACGATTTGCTTCAAAATCATTCAAAGGACGTTCAGTGCAAATGAAAGATTAAAATTTAAAGTGCTTTGAAAGAGCTCAATCGGCGTAGTTTTTAAAGAGTGACTGACGGCAATCCTCTTCTCTTGACAAAAACAATTATCTCAGTTTAATTGAAGATGTAATTGAAGGAAATGTTGGTTCTTCCAATTTGTTACGTATTTTAAGTTGTACACTTAGAACTCAGAGCTACACTCAAAATCAACACGACACTGTTAGCATTCAATTGTTCCATGTACTCCATGTATCACTTAAATTAATACTATTTAAGAGACTCTTGCAGGAATGAGAAGTATTTGAACTCCTTGAACTCCTTCACAGCCCATTCACTTTTAGTTATAGTTTTGGATTATAAAAGGTAGACGTAATAAGCCATTGCTATTTTGGTCTATAATTTTTCTCCAATTTAAATGTGTTCTGTTCTCCTAGTCTATGTAGACTGAACTAAAATACAGAGGATCCACATTGACCTGATATCCTCTCTTCATATCTACTTTTTTTTCTTTTAGTCCTGCTCTCCCTCCTTCCCTCTTTCCCTCCCAAGTTGTCGAGTCGTTGTTCTGAGTGAGACTGACTTTTTTAGAAGAAGTCAACATGTATGGAGCCAGAGCACATTAAGTTTTGACATTGTAGAAATAGTTGCATTGACACTTCCAAACAAAGGTGCCTTCATATGCCCTTCACATTAGGGATGTCCCAATCCGATATTGATATTGGATATTGCTCCGATATCAGCCAAAAAACTCATATCGGATTGCATCTAATATCTCTGATATAAGCGCTCCGATACAAGCAGTCCATTCCGCTCCAGCACTTCTATCCATCTGCGCCTGTTGTGATCACGTGGGCTCTGCGTGTTGGATGCACGTAGAGCCCACATGGTCACAACAACAGCGTGTGTGTGCTACTGCTATTTCAGAGGAGAAACTTTTTTCTTTAACCTCTGAAATCAGAGGCTACGAAGCCGCACAGCGAGCACGAGTTATCCATTAGCACCACAATAGCTCATCCTGAGGCGAGCTGCTAAAACAACATTATTTCACAAACCAGTGCCACCTGTCGACTTTCAACAGCCTCCGTTTGTTAATTATACCCCAAAAACCAGCCATGCCAAGAGCTTTCTGAGTTTTAAATGTGTCCTAAAGCTCCACACATGGAGCTAAGTACGTCTGCGGGGCGTAAAGGTACACCTGCCTTTATAATCCAAAACAATAACTAAAAGTGATTGGGTTGTGAACGATATTCTGCACATAGATGTGCGAGTGGATGGGTGTGACAAATGTGTATGAAATTTAAAGCCCACATAGACCGGAAGCTCCAATTAACGCTGCGTTTGTGTGTGTGTATCTGCGTCATTACCTCGTTTATGAAACCCTAAAGTTTCAGAACAACAGTTCAGCCACTGCTGAGAAAATAGTGTTGTATTGTTTTCCTGGGCTCTGCGAAGCGGATCGGCACTTACGTAGTTTGATGTCGTCATCAGAAATCCTCACCACTCCTCTCACCACCGTAGCGCCATCCGGTGCGGGCACTAGTCCGGGCACATCCGGTTGCGTACATTCAACCGCAGAAGAAGAAGAAGAAGAACTACTCTCGTTGTAGCTGCTGAGATGCAGAGCATCCACCGTGCCAGAGGGGGAGCTGTGTATCTGAGAGCTGGCCTATCTATTATGTCACTTCCAGGTACCTGGCCAATCACAGGACAGTAGGAAAGCTCTCGTTGGCTGGCCAATCACAGCCAACCGCTGGTGTGGTTTTGGTCTGAAACAGCGCGGCTGACGAGAGCGTCAGTAAGGAGATATTTTGATCGGCTCGTTTGCAGCGATTAGGAGGTTTTTAACCATGAAAACAAGTTAATATATGTAAGTAGACCTCCATAACTAACATATATGTGTGATACAAGCATTCTATGTCACCTTTAATTGAAATGACAGCTCAACAAAGGTGCTTCAACTAGTTGTTTCTTCAAACATCTTGAATCCTTGTCCGTGTTTATAGAGTTAACCTGAACCCCATCACTATGTCAAAACATATACACAGAGGCTTTAAGAATGTGCAGTATAGAGTGACTTAGATCCTTTTTTTCCAGCACAACCTATTGGCAATCTGATGAAAAATATTTTTATTTTTATTTTGTACAACAGTACAAAATAAAGACAGGAAATACACAATGTGAGATGTAATACCTTGGCACGACAGGTGTCATCTTGATATCATTTATCCGAGTCAAAACTCCAATTCTAGATATCTCTTTGACTATATGTAGAATTCCAGTTTGAGATATCTACAGCTACATTCTGAAATGTAATTCAAGATACCTAAAGAGGAAATCCTCATTTGAGGATAATTAAAGATATCTTGAACTTGAATTATGACTAATGACGTAAAACTGGAAACTGGAATTAGAGATTTCTATTATGATATGAATGGCAAATATAGTTTGAATCTTACTAGTAAAAACTGAATTACAGATATTAAACTGTAAGAATGGCATTGGAGATATTGGTAGCCATTATCATCATGCCCACTGAATTTAATATTACATATACATTTATATCAGTTTACCCATGATTTAGTCAAGGGCAGCCCGTGGCCAAGAGGAAAGGAATTGGGCTCGTACCTGAAGTTCACTGGCCAGTGCACCCCCATTGCACCCCCGGGTGCAGATACTACTAGGATGGGTTAAATGCATATGCGCTCACTGTGTGCAAAAATGACTCATTCTAATTCTTAAGAGGAGGAAGTGACAGACAGAGGTTCAGCAGCAGACATCAGTCCTGTAACCTCGCTGTTGACATGTAGGATGTCCTATAGGCATGCATGGGGAACACGCCTATAGCTAATAAAACACAGCGGTATTGACTTTTAGACCAGGTTTTGTTAGTTAATGGTGTGGATGTTTTTATGCTCAATCAAACATCTATTATATGCATCATCAGAAACACACAGAGCTTTCATCTCTAGAGATGAAAGTGCTGATTAGATAGTTAATGACTAATTACAATTCATGGTCGAGATATCTACAACTTCATTCTGAAATGTAATTCAAGATACCTAAAAAGGGCAACACAGACATCTTCAGTTGAGGATAATTAGAGATAACTTGAACTTGAATTATGACTAATGACGTTAAACTGGAAACTGGAATTAGAGATATCTATAATGACACATTGCATGACCTCAATTAAAGCGCGTTCTCATGTTCCTAGCCCCTCCCCTCAGTGCCAATGTTTTAGTGTCAATGCAACTTTTTCTACAATGTCAAAACTTAATGTCAGTGCTCTGGTTTCATACACGTTGACTCTAAAAAGATGAAAGAAACATCCTCGTCGGTCAGTCTCAGAACAACGACTTGACAACTTCCGCTGTCACAATCAAGGGAGGGAAGGAGGGAGAGCACGACTGAAAGAAAAAAACCTAAAGCACAAAAAAAAACTTAAAGTGAATATGAAGAGAGGATAGCGTCAGGTCAATGTGGATCCTCTGTATTTTAGTTCAGTCCACATAGACTAGGAAAACAGAATACATTTAAATTGGAGAAAAATTATAGACCAAAAGAGCATAGGCTTATTACGCCTACCTTTTATAATCCAAAACAATAACTAAACGATGTGAGATGTAATACCTTGGCACGACAGGTGTCATCTTGATATCATTTATCCTAGTCAAAACTCCAATTCTAGATATCTCTCTGACTATATATTATATTAACTAGGTAGAATTCCACTTTGAGATATCTACAACTACATTCTGAAATGTAATTCAAGATACATAAAAAGGAAATCTTCATTTGAGGATAATAAAAGATATCTTGAACTTGAATTATGACTAATGACGTTAAACTGGAAACTGGAATTAGAGATTTCTATGATGACATGAAGGAATTACAGATATATACTAACTGTAGTTTTGACTAGTAAAAATTAACTTTGGAGATATTGGTTGCCAGCACAAACAGACACCGCCCAGCATCATCATCATCATCATCACATCACACCAGCTCTGAGACATGCCCACTGAATTCAATACTACTCTCAATAGCTTCAGAAACACACAAGAAGACAGAGCTGCTGCTTTCAAAGGTAAAGTAAGGTAAACTTTCAGTCCTAATCTACTAATCCTGCTCATTTTATTGCTGTCCGCAACTCCTGTGGATTTGCTGTGGACCATGATAATGGATGTTGATTGACAGAAAAAGAAAGAAAAAACTGTAAATGCCAAAAGATTGTTACTTTAAAATGGAAACTTACTTCTTCTCCTCAAATATGATTTGATTTCTTATTTATGATGTTTGTGTGTTTAAAGTTCAGAAAAAAAAGTTTATTTTTTTTATTTAAGGAGTTTGAAGATGTGGGTTGCGGGGCCATAGTCAAGGATCCATATGCCTGTCTTTCATATTAAACCTTTTGCACAAATCCCATAGACCTGTCAACTCACAGATGCTGGTCATATCTTCAGGGGCAGCTCTTGAGTCTTATTTACTTGATGAAGTCATGACAATATATGGTCATATGTGTTTAAAATATTTAACGCATAAAAAATTGGCATTATATGTGTATTATCAAAAAAAACGGTAACCCTTCCTTTTACGGTCCGGTAATTACCAGGTAATTATGCCACATCAAATGAGCATGCTACACTGAAATTATGATGGAAATGTGACTCCAGTGTCACAATAAAAGATGCTTCCACTAACATCTTCCATATACCTTGCTAGGACCATGCAAAAAGCCATTAGCTACCAGGTCATCTAGCTTCAATGTAATGTAATCAAAATAATTAAAACGAATTAAACTTTTTCCCTTCAATGTATAAAATGGGGTGCATTTACCAAATTTTGGGGGCATTTAAAAAAAAAAAAAAAAAAATGGTGCATAATATTGCTGACTTGTAATGTAAACAACAGTGCTGTTGGTGTGTGCGTTGTTAAAGAAGCAACAGAAATGTGAGCCATCTTTTTTCCAGATGATGGGTTACCTCTCTTTCCAAATGATGAGGGTTTTTTGGATTTGCTCTTCTTCCAGTCATCATCAGAGGAGTCTGAAGACCCATGTGTTTTGTGTTTCTTCTTACACTTCCTCTTCCGATCCTCATAGGGGTCATCTGAGTCAGAAGAGTCAGAGGAAACCCCATAACTCATTTTGCGTTGCCCTTAAATTTAGAAAAATAAAATGTTAGAAGTTAGCAAATCTATGAGTTCTCTTTATTATCATTATTATTTTCATTTATAACATGAAAAGAACAGCAGAATCACAAAAGCAGGCAAAACAGATAAGGGGGGCTGGGGTACAGTACTTTAAAATGTGACATCACGTCACCCCAACATAATCAATATAAACATTTTTCTGATTTTGTTGTAGTTGTAGGTAATTCTGAAAATATTTTGTGGGCAACCTTGGTTCCCACAGTCTAAAAAATGATTCTCTCTCCTGTAGTGCTGCATGCAGGGCAGACGTATTGCGGCAACCGGACCTCGTAGAGACTCACGGATGGCGTGGTGGATTCGGTTGAAAAGGTACAATGGTTGCAGGTGCAGAGATACATCAGCCCTGCATCCAGAGAGATAGCAGACAGTGGGGGTTTGGGGCTTTCAAGTCACTGACTAAACACTCTTTCAGTGATTGCTGTCAGAATGTAGAGCCATTTAAAACTTATTTTAACACAAAACCATTGATGGATGTTCCTTTAACTAATCAAGACTGCTTTAGATTGTATTTACAGCCTACCATGTTGGTTTTGAGGAGAACAGTATAGATACCTTTTGATGTTGTGTGGCCGACCTCTGTGTGGACAGCCTTCTCTCGGTTGAAGTCACGCTGCTCTTTTAGCAATCGGTTCTCCTCTTTCAAGAGACGGATTTCTTCCTTCAGTAGCTGGTCCTCCCCTTTTAATTTTTGAAAGTCACCCTTTAACTTTGCCATGGTAAGTGCCTTTGTTGGTGCATTTTGTTGACTCTCTTCAACTACAAAAAGTGCAAAAAGATGTATTAAATACTTATTATTATGTTATGCTTATCATATTATTTCACCGTGTTCACTCCCAAATTTGTGTTCAGTCATAAGCTGTTCTATTTCATTTACACTTCTAAGCTTTGTAGGTCCCTGAATACCCAGGTATGTGAACTAAAATTAAGATAAAAATCATTTAGGGGGTTTAGCTCGTCTTTAAGAATAGAGTTCCTGACAGCCTGGCCCCATGCAAGACCACTGTATGTACAACAAAGATTGAATACAAAGCTGTGAGTTTATGGTTACGACTGGCTATGGTGAAAACTTAAAATGTTTTATCTTACCATCATTGTAAAACTTGATCAACATTGCAGAGTTCTCCTCTGGTGTGGTGTGCTGCTTTCTTTTGGTTTTGTGTGTGTTCGGCATGACTATAAGGGGTAAAGGAAATAAATTAAGATACATTTTTCAGAAAGTAAAAAAAACATTTGTAAACATTGTCAAGAGAATTTCATCAAAAAAACTCCACTTTTAAGTAGTAGTGAAAATAGCCAATCTAGTTCACTACGCATGTGTGTATTTAATGTCTCTTCTGTATGAATAGAAAATTCTCAGCTATGATAAGAAAATCTCTCTCTAGGCTTAATGTATCTCTAGTATGTAATAATATACATAAATAATAATATTCTATCATGGTAGTTCTCAAAGTGGGGCCCAGAGACCCCAAGGGGTCCTTGAGGGGGTTCCAGCATGGGAGTCCCCAGCAAAATTAGTTAATAATTAGTTAATATAGCATCACATTAGTTTAAACACTAACACAGCTAAATTGTAATATTTTCGAAACTTTTTAACAACACAGGTCTTTGAACAGCAAACACTGTTTTAGCTTTAACTGGGTATCAGTGAATGCATCAGCGGGCCATTCAGAGGGGTTTTGTGGTTTCTCAAGAAACAATCCAACTGATGGTTAAGATTTTGGATCCAGAAGGAGACGAGGTCCGGCAAGCACAGCTTGATGTGATTTCTTTTTTTCAATGTGGCCCAAATACTCTGACGTAGTTCAGGGATTAAAGCAAAAGAATATCTTAAAAGAGGCCCTTTTTTTTTGCAGTCGCTTTGCAAAGGCTTTCATTTAAAAAAGGGGTACAGTCAGGGGCACACATTACTTTCTTGAGTTCGGTAAAGTTGAAAAGATATTGACAGATTCTGACTTTCTGGTTCAATAACTTGTAAACAAAATGATATATAAACACAAGCGTGGTCTCGTCCCAATCAGAATTGTGTCGTCAATGAGCTACAGTAACATTTTCATCCAAGTGACCTGAATTCCGCGCTGGAAGAATAACATGTGTCTCTATGTGCAGCGGCAGCGAGACGGGTGTGAGGCGAAGTGCGTCACAAAGTGCGTCGCTGAAAACACGAGCTCGACAAAAAGAATCAATAGGTTCACTGATCTTAACTGTAGTGTTACAGAAACCACCTCGGACCAAGTTGTACTTCCCATGGTCACACTACACCTATTATTTTGGACCAAAATGCTTTTAAACAATTTTGGTGATTTTTTATTTCAAATAATTTTCAATAACTTTGATACTTCACATTGTACAGTCACCAAAATCAACTCATACAAGACAGGGTATGTTCTTGTGCATATGCCCCAAGAAGGCCTCTGGTCTGGGCAGCACGCATGGGTCCTGCTGAAATTATACAGTGAATAGATGGCAGAAGCCTGGTGCCCCAATCCATTACAGCTCTAACTACAGGACTTGCATTGCCATTCATTAAAATTCATGCAGTAAGATTACCTGTAACTACTGACCTGTTACCTATAATTTTGAAATTATCAAATGCATTGACAAAACCATTATCAGTCTATAAAAGTATTTTTGTCTCTGTCCAGTTCAGTGTGGTTGTTGGTGTAATATTCTGTAAGTACAGATAATGTAGTCCAACCAATGGTGCATTTTATATCTATTGAAGCATTGAAATTACGACAGCCACAAACTGTTCATTTTGAAGCTGGATAAGCTGACCGTCAACTCTGTAATGATTACATGTTACCACTCATTTTTACCAACAGCTGGTAATTTGTAATGGTAGTCTTTTAACAACCTGAATATTGACCACCCCACCCCTAAAAGGCATTCACAGTTTGGTAAAATGAGTTCATCCATAAAAAAAATTATTTGAAATAAAAATTCATCAAAATTGCTTTAAAGCATTTTTTGTCTGTAGTGTGAGTACGTCTTTGTCCGAGGTGGTTTCTGTAACACTACCAGACATTTAACAAATGAACTTCAAACATCACATCATCTTTTTTTTAACACAAAAAATGATAGCATCACATAATCAGTCCATTCATTCACAGATCGAGTCTGACTGGCCTTTGACTTGAAGCTCAGATCTCGTCAAGACAGGTGACCCTGAGGAACCATCACTTGTGTCCACATGCACACGTCCATCTGATATGGCACCTGTTGGCACCAAACATAACAGCACCGTTTCTGTGTGATGTGATACAGGAGCAATTCCATCGTCATCTTCACATTCTGTTTCTCTGAAAGTCTCCTTGGTTCTAAGTAGGCTGCGACGGTTCCTTCTTAGCATGTGACCCTCCTCATTCCTTATTTCATATGATCTCGGTCCAACCTCCTGGAGAACTTTTCAGTTCCAAGCATCCTGGTCTTGGATACGCACCACGTCATATTTGCCTGTGGATGCTGTGGACTTGAAGTGACATGGTGAAATCCATATTGTCTTGCAAACTATTGCCATTCCTTGCTGTTATAACAAGGACCGTGTCACTCACTACAGTCTTTGGTATCCCATGATGGGCAAAAATGGACTTGACATGAGTAATGACACTGATGGAAGCTGCACTTGTGAGCAGAGAAAATTCAGGAAAGTTTGAACAGTAATCTATCACTAGCACATAGTCTTTGCCATTACAGCAAAACAAATTTGCTCAACTTTCTCCCAAGGAGTAGTGGGGAGATCTTGGACCAGCATAGGCTTCCTTGCCTGTTTGCTCTGATACTCATTACACGTTTCACATTTTCCTATCATGTTTTCAATTTCCTTGTTGATTCCCAGCCAATACATGGCATTCCTGGCTCTCCTTTAACATTTCTCAATGCCCAGGTGGCCCTCGTGTAGCCTACAAAGTATCTCTGGCCTCAGGCTGTGTGGAATGACAATTCTACAGTTTCTCAATAACAGTCCATTTGCCACACTTAGCTCTGATCTAATGTGATAATATTTTGGACAGGACCCCTTGGGCTAGCCACTGTGAATGTTTTCCATCACTGTTTGTAGTTGCTTGTCTTTGACTGTTTCTTCTCTAATCTCTTGTGCTTTGAGGTGAGAGACAGGCAGAGGCTCAACAATCATGTTGACATGATTCTTAATCTCTTTTTCAGTGGAGCACGTAGTACTTGTGATAGCGCATCTGCCAGCACTAAATGATTGCCTGGTGTGTACATAAACTCAAAAAAAGCTCATTCCATTCTCGCTCATTCCTTAATGTCCACTTGAATTCATTGGAGTCATGGAGAAGTTCTCTCAGTGCTGATGTTTTCAGCTGATCATTCCCATTATTCTGAGCACACCTTTCTCGTCTGTGGGGCGTGGCGTGCCTAAAATGGCTTTTGTTTTCCTTTCATATGGCTCTATCTCTTGAGAAGAATGTTTGTCTCCTAGGAATGTTATTTCTTGCACAGAGAATTGGATTTGGCGTGGTTTAATTTTAGTCAATTTTCACGCCCCCTTTGGAGCACTTTTGTCAGTCTTTCCTTGTGCTCTAGTAGGGTGGAGCCCCAGATTACCACATCATCTACATAGCAACAGACCCCTTCTAGGCCCTCTAGCATATTGTTCATTGCTTGATGATGATCTCCAAAAAGGCGTATTGAATAGGCAGTAATTTGAGCTCTCATCATCCAAGATGAAACGTATAATGACGTCATTACAGGTCAAAATGATCAATGATCATTTAATTAACCATGACCTTAAAAAAATCTACTGTCTAATGTGTAAGCCAACAAAATACATATGAAAGCTGAGCACAAACATAGCAATGTGTCTATTTTAGTTTAGCTAAATTGTCAAAAATAACACATTTCATCTGTTAAGATGGAGGAGCACGACAGTGTGCACAGTGCTAATATTCTGGATCTTTTCCTGAATGACTATTACTGAAAAAGTAACTTCAATTATTTATTCCTGTCAGAGATATGCTGATTAGAAATGTGTTTGTTTGTTTTTTTTCTCTGCAGAGTTTCAAGGATGAAGAGAATCCGATGTAGAACTTTCTGGCTGGCAGTCAGTCTTGGTGTGTTGGTCCTCAATCTCGGAAGGAATTATAGTGACCAAACAAAGAACCTTCACAAATGGGAACACATAAACAAACGCATTTATAATGATGAGAGACAAGAGCAGGACAGTCAAATTAAACAAGAACCTCCAAGCCATTATGTCTTCCCCTGGCCAAAATGTCAAGAAAATACATCTGCTGCGAACGTCACAGATTTCAGCTCTCTTCCTCGTCGTATAAAAGACTTTCTGTACTATCGACACTGTCGGCATTTCCCCATGCTACTGAACGTTCCAGACAAATGTGGAGGAGCAAATAAATCTGCAGATGTCTTCCTCCTTCTTGTCATTAAGAGCTCCCCCGGAAACTACGAACGCAGAGAGGTACTGCGCAAAACCTGGGCTAAAGAGAGGCTACACAATGGTAAGAAGATCCACAGGGTCTTCATCTCAGGAACAACTGATACTGGTTTTGAAAAACTGAGACAGAACAAACTACTTGAAATGGAGCATCGTGAGTACAATGACATTCTCCAATGGGACTTTGTGGACACATTCCTCAACCTCACACTGAAGCAGATACTCTTCCTCGAATGGATGGAGAGGAACTGTCCAAATGCTCGCTTCTTGCTGAACGGTGATGATGATGTTTTTGCCAACACAGACAACATGGTGGAGTATCTCCAAAGCCTCAAGGACAATGATGGAAGCAAACACCTCTTTGCCGGCTCTTTAATGAGTGGCGACCCCATCAGAAACCCAAATAGCAAATATTATGTTCCTGTTCAAGTCGAGATAAATTCATTCCCTATTTATTGTAGTGGTGGGGGCTTCCTCCTGTCTGGCTATACAGCTATGGTCATATACAAGATGTCTCAGTCCATTCCCATTCTTCCCATTGATGATGTTTACATGGGGATGTGCCTGGCCAAAGCAGGACTTAAGCCTTCTAACCATATAGGTGTGAAGACATTTGGAGTAAATATTCCCTCAACTAAACTGGATCAATATGACCCTTGCTATTATAAAGACATGTTATTGGTGCACAGATTCCTTCCACAAGCCACATTTCTTATGTGGCAAAGAATACATGACTCCAAACTGAAATGTTAATATTTCAGTGTTTAGTAGCATGAGGTTGTAGTGGTGGCAGTATGCTGAACACAGTTCATCAACTCTAGGGTTGGTATCAGGTCAGAGGCACTTAGAAATTTCTTTCTTTATGCAAGCTTAGTTATCTTAGCATTATAAAATGATCGTCTTAATTCAATTCACACTTGACAATGACACCTGATCCTGATTCAGTTTTCATCATGTTTTTTTATTTCAATGACACATCAAGATGTTGCAAATTTGCATCGTGCACTTGCTCTTGGGATGTGTGTAATGGTCTAACGTCATGTAGTAATCTTTTGCTTTAGCTCAGTGATTTATAGTAGTAGTACATTCAGTACTGTACAGTACAGTATATTCAGTGGTTTTATATTAAGTTAAGGAAGACTTGGGCAAATGTTCTGTACGTACACTCAACAAAAATACACGTGACGTGCACACATGAATAATGTGAAATAAGATGAGTGTTTATTGAGCAAAATACAAGTTAAATGTGCAATGAAGTGTGGAAGTGAGTGCCAGTGTCTGGTGTGACTGCACTGTTGATCATGTCACTGATTGTGGCCTGTGGAATATTGGTCCATATTAGAAATAAGCCTTACACGTTTTTCCTTGATTTCATGGAAAATGTTATCAAAAACAAAAGTCTTGCATCTATATTTTTTGTGTGTCAGTGTAAATCTGTACGGACCTTTTTTAAATAATGCGTTCTATGTATTACACGATTATATCCTTTTTGTCAGCTTGACTACTAATTGAATATTGTTTCAAAAAACACCAATGACCAAATTTCAGTTTGCTGACTTCACTTTTTTTAATCATTATTTTGAAATTAGCGACAGCACACATTAATAAACATTCATGTGTAAATGTGCCAAATATTTAAAATCGATCACAGATTTAAAAGACGATCAGTGATCAAAATCACTGTCACTTCATAAATGTCTGAATGTGATTCCACAATCCATACACGGTCAGACATGAATGTAAACTGCAACATGACTGGTGGGTGGAGGCATAACAAAGACAAGGTGGTGAAGTTAGTTGTTGTGTTAAAACTTTGACTTGTGCAGGGATATTATAATGCTAAAGGTTTAGTAAGTCTTTTTAGTTAGTCTTTTTTTTTCTTTTATTTACTTAATATTATTTTGTCTCCACATTCAGATGAAGGCATGAGTCAAAATGTGTTGGTGTGCTTTTTGTGTCTTTTAAAACAATCTGCGAGTGCCTTGATTTTTATTTTTGTCATGGATTTCTATGTTTCTCAGACAGAATCACAAATGTTGTTCTATGACTATACTGTATAGGCTATGCTTTAAATATTATTACTGAAATAAATAGATTTAAGAGATATAAGTTTATTATTTAAAAATTAAAAATGTTGTTCTACATTGATGCTTGCTCAAACATTACCTCGAGTTGAACATTTTTGGGCTCGATCTAATTTTGATCAGTTTGACACCCCTGATCTAAAATAATTTATAAAAACATGGACAATTTAAAACAATGCGCTCCACGTTGTACCGTGTGTAATCTGTATTCAAAATTTTACCCATTTACAACGAGTTCTGGTCAAATGACGTATTTCCGGTTTTCGGGCGCACACGTCGTAAACTTTTGCTCAGAGTGAGATAGAGGCCGTTTCTCAATACTCAAGTAAGCAAGTATGTTCTTGCTTACTTGGGAAGTATATACTTGAGAAGTACGCTGGGAGTATATACTTGACAAGTACAGGAGTACACAAGTAGGTGGCTGTTTCTCAATACTCAAGCAAGCAAGTATGTATGTATTGTTCTGCTGTTTGAAGGGTGGCGCCATGTGCTGCAGCCTCATTACCGCCACCTACGGTGTTGATAAATGAACATATGAAATACTTTTAATAAATGCATATACTGTATATTGTTATTATTTTCACATTGTAAATATTTAACTTTTATTAATTTATTTCTATTAAAATATACAATACAAATAATACAATGTGGAAAATAGTAGTATATATATATATATTTATATATGTATACATATATACTACTCTATAAATATATAATGTGTACAAATGTATACTACTCTACATATCTAATATTTACATATTATATTTAAATACAGATATAATGACCGTGCGACTTTAATATAAATCTAAAATTCCAGGTTAAAATAAATACAACATTAATAATATACAAACTTTCTAACTGTCAGGTCAAAATGCTTCCATTTAAAACAAAATAACACGTCAACAACAATGGATCACACCGAGCATCTAATGACAGCGACGTCTGAGCCAGCGGATCATTTCATCAGGACAGGCCGAGGTAACGCTGCTCTGTGCCGGGCACAGGCACAGGAGTGAGGCGGAGCTGATCACCTCCAACAAACGTCGCTGCCAAACTATAACTACGTCAGATCTTAATACATAAACCACATGTTTAAATTCTAAATGACTCATTTCTCGCCTCAAATGATGATAAAACTGCGTTCCGGGACACAGAAAAATATTTATTTCAGATTTATATTTCTATTATCTGCTGCTGTGCTCCGCCCGAAATGTATTCTGGGATACATGGCCATCCCAAGTACGCTTAAGTCACCTCCGATGCATACTTGGTAAAAATGGGCGGAGCGAGAACACTTCCGGGTTTGAGAACCGTCCTCGCTGTTCGCTTACTTGAGAATTGGAACAGCTCTTGGTCTGAGGCTGATGACGTTTTCACGAGTACGGGAGTACGCAAGTACGCACAAGTACGCACAAGTATGGATATTGAGAAACGGCCAGACACAATGTCACAGAGCAAAAGATAAGAAAACTCTCGGGCGCTGAATTGCACGGCCGAGCGGACATGGCCTGATAGCCGGCGATAACGGAAATGCCTCCGCTCGCTTCTATGTAAATTGTGCTAACTTTACCAGCCAGTTTCGTCATGGAAAAGGAACCACCAGACAGCTTTCTCTCGCTGCAAAATAAGTCGCTTCATAGACGAAAAGCTTAGGTTTATAAAACTCGGACCCGACCAGCCAAACGTCGCCATAAAGCAGCAAACGAAAGACAGAGGGAGGAATTACACTCGTTCTTTCTCCAGGAGCTTGTATGAGAAGCTAACTGGTTGCCACATGGATGTATTAGAAGAACAGTATAGAGCACCGCCCCTTTGGCTCCGTTCATTCCTATGGAGTTGTTCACTCAGCGTATATGCCAAAAAAGTCCCAAGTAGTTCTAACTGCAGACACGCAGACCACTACACGACACGCCTACTCAACTCTGATTGGGTCACAGAAGAGATCGCATCTGAAACACACAACTTTTAGCCTTCTTCTTCGCTTATCTATGACCCAATCAGAGTTGAGTAGGCGTGTCGTGTAGTGTGGGGGGGTGTCGTTTAGTGGTTTGCGAGTGAGCAACTCCATGCGCCATAGGAATGAACGGAGCCAAAGGGGTGGAGCTCTATCCAGTTCTTATAATACATTCAGAGACAATGAAGAGGAAGAGGAATATAGGAGCCTGGTGAGGAACTTTGTTGTCTGGTGCCACATTAATAACTTGCAGCTCAACACCTCAAAGACCAAGGAACTGGTCATCGACTTCAGGAGGGACAGACCCAGTTTCAAGACCAGTTCTAATAGGAGCAGAGGCGGTGGAGGTCGTTCAGACCTACAAATATCTTGGGCTGTGGCTGGACAACAAGCTGGACTGGACAAGCAACACAAGGCATCTGTACAAGAAGGCCCAGAGCCGGTTGTACTTCCTGAGGAGGCTACGATCTTTTAACATCTGCAAGAAGCTCCTGTGGATGTTCTACCAGTCTGTGGTTGCCAGTGTTCTCTCCTACGCTGTGGTGTGCTGGGGCGGGAGCACAACTAAGGGAGACTTCCACAGACTGGAAAAACTCATCAGGCGGGCCGGCTCGGTGGTAGGAATGAGGCTGGACCCTCTGGTGACAGTGGCAGAGAGAAAAACTCTGGACAAACTGCTGAGCATCCTGGACAATGCCAGCCACCCTCTGTACACTGTCATCATCAGCCAGAGGAGCCACAGAAGCCTCAGCAACAGGCTGCTCCTCCCAAATTACAGGACCAACAGGCTGGGGGACTCGTTTGTCCCCCGGGCCATCAAACTGTACAACTCCTCACTGGGGGGGGGAGGAGGGCAAACAAAACAAACAGTACGAACTAAACAAACAACTGTCCATAATCACAACTCACTTTTGTTTTCCCTGCCTCCTCTGTCAGATACTGGACAAGCCTGAATTACAGACATTTATCTGAAAGAGCAAAAAAACACAAACAATGCTATGCGAACAAAAGAGTTATAGAGAAGCTTGCACAAGGAGAGATGGACAAAATTCAAATGCCTGACAAGTGTTGTGTATTTTTATTTTCATTTAAGTAAATCTTTTAAAATAATTGCATCATGCATGAAAATGGTGCTTTGGTGTGTATATAGTCCATGAAAAACCACTTCAAAAGCCCACACGTCTAATTTGACCTGTTATCCATTGTTGAACTATCACTGCGTCTTCCTGTCTTATGGCTTGTTTCCATCGGCTCGACTCGCCTCGCCTGGACACGGTTAAGTTGTGTTTCGACTAGCATTGTACCTAGTACCAGGTACTTTTTAGTGAGAGTAGTTACCCCGTCTCCTCAGTCCTAACTCCTTCAACTGTGTGTTCAGGGCACGTTAATGTCATGATGGGCTGAAAGCGTATCAAGAATAACATTATATGTATGTCTCTTTCAAAATATTTCTCTATTAACGCCATCTCTCGTGTGCACGGACACAGCGGAGTAGAAACAGGAAATGACGTTACACTGTAGGTTTCTGTCCAATCAGAAACAAGAAGTGTTGTCCCTATCCTTTCCGTAATCTGAAATGTCATCGTGTTTTCTGAAATGTTTTCGTGTTTTAACCGTATGATTGGCATATCCAACTGTATGTTTTTTTTTAAACTACAGAAGATCAGTGGGCATCACGCCAACTACAGAAGCCATGCCAGCAGCGAAACAAAGGTGCCTTAATACATACTATCGCCTTGGACTTAGACTCACTTGGCTGCCATTTGCTGAGGGACACATGTTGAAGCAGCGTTTTAGCTAAGCATCATCTCACACAGTAGAGACAGAGGGAGGCACGCACACACAGTGGTGGAAGGACAAGAGCAGGAAAGCATTTATTACCATGGTAACTGAGACACCGACTCTCCTATTAAATGCTTATCTAACAGGAAAAAAAGCAATCAGGAAATTCCTTGAGGATGATTTTTGTTTCTAGATTGATTATGATTCCATTAACATGCAAAATAGGGATGAGGTAGACTGGACAATCTAAATTGACCATAGGTGTGAATGTGAGAGTGGATGGTTGTTTGTCTCTATGTGTGTCCCTGTGATGGACTGGTGATCTGTCCAGGGTGTTCCCCCGCCTTTCGCCCTGTGTCAGCTGAGAGTTGCACAGTGCCCCCGCGACCCTCATGTGGTGGATAAAGCGGTAGAAAATGGCTGGATTATGATTCTACTGTTTCTACTGTAGGGTTCACTCTTAGTTTTGTTCCCAGCACTGTGTGAAAATCTGCTCAGCAGCAAAGAGCAGACAGACACGCAAGTATCAACTGTAAAGGATGATGATGTGTACGGAGAAGGAGAGAAAGGAATGGAAAACAGAGTGGAAGAAGAAGAAGAGAGAAAGAGTTACAGACATCATATCATTGTGTTTAATTATACCATAATGCCTCACATACATGACACGCAGTTCCCTGCAATACCTATAATTTGAGAATGTGAGTTTGAACACGAGCAGGGATACACACCCATCCACACTCACACACTCTTGCCCATTGACATTGATTTCATTCTCTCTCTAACCTGTCTTTTACAAATTGAAATTGACAACTACCTCAGAAGTGAGGGTCTGCCTTGCTAAGACCAGGTTTTGATCACCATTAGCAGTAATGACCAAACTAGAGTGTTTATGCCAGAAAGAGGGGACAAATACAAGTTCACTCTAACTCACACACACACACACACACACACACACACACAAACACACACACACACACAGTAGAAGTGATATGCTGCCCCCACCTGTCAGGAAGACCACACTGCATGTAAACGTGTTATTTCATGTCTAAAATTAAATAAAACTAGTGTTAAATAAAAGTCTTTGTATAGATTATTCATCAGTTAAGAATTTATAATATTTTGATTTTGGTGAATATGGTTTCTGTTCAATTTTGCTGTTTTATGAAGAAAAAAATTAAAATCATGCATTTGTTTTTATTCCAAAATCAGAATTCTAAGATTAAAAAAAAAGTCATAATTCTGGGGAAAAAAGTCAGAATTCTGAGCTTCTGCTTCTTGAATTATTTCCATCCCTTCTCCCTCCTTTCTTTCTTTTTCATCCATTCTTATTTCTTTCATCCCCTTTTCTGTCCTTTCATCCTTTCTTTCTGTCCCTTCACTTTCCATCTTTTTAAGTCCCTTCTTTCTATTGCTTTAATATTTTCCAGCCCTTCTTTCTTTCTCTCTCAGAACTGGGAGGTGTTTGTGAAACAACAGCCCAGTTTCAGACACTGTCTCTTGAAATATACAAAAAAAGCGAGATAAATGCAAAATATACATGTAAACAGAAACATTGTAAAAATATATAAAAATTGATCAAATAAATATATAAATTTATATATAAATATAAACACACAGCATTACTTTATTGATTCAGTACCTTTTTGCAGATTCATAAAATACATATTTATGGATTAGTTTGTACACACTCTGCCAATAAACCCTCCTAAATGTCACACACTGGTCCTTTAACTTGACTGCAATCTAAAGTAAATTATTTGGCATACTTGAATCTACAGTGTTTCGGATTTTCAGCTCTTCATCAGTGTTTTTGTTTCATTTCTAATGAAACTTTCTTCTCATCAGTTTGTGTCAAAGTTTAGATGATTTTCTCTCACAATTGAGCAGCATTAGCGTTATTGAGCATTAGTGCAGCCAGCAGGGGGCGTCACAGCCACTTCACCACATCAGCCTCAGTCACACGGTGGTGCAGGTGGAGAAGCAGAAGAAAAGGAGTGACTTTTTTCTTCTTACATTATTATTATTGTTAGAGAACAACATTTATTTTTTTCTTGAGAAGAAAAGTCGACTGAGTTTTGACTCTTTGACCTGAAAATGTTATTATTTTTCATTTATATTATATTATTTAACGTAATCCTATATTATTTAACGTAATCCTATTTATTTTACTTCAAGGCTGTAATATTTCTACCTCTTTATAATCTTTCTAAATGTCTTTTATGCCATTTTGTTTGACTATTTTCTGCTTTGTATTGATCGTTTTGGGTGTTTTTAAAAAGAAATTAAAAAAATAAAACTAGGTTGAAAATAACCTGGTCACTGTCAGTCAGTCTCACACACACATAGACACACAGACACTGAGAAACACTTGGTGTGTGGCAGCTGTCACGGTTTACAGTGAAGGTATTCCCCAGCTTCACCAGCAGCAGCCTGTTCACAGCTCTGCTGCTTCATCTTGTCTCACTGGCTGCACTCACACACTGGCAGGGGAATTCGGCGAACAATGGAGTGATGAAGAACATCGGGTGTTTAGGTGTGATTTAGCCAAATACACCTGTTTATTATAATAAACTGAACAGGGTTGCCAGTCATACCTCAGTAGTTCCAGTGCCAGCAACCTCCTCCCCCTCACTCCTCCTCACCCAAATTCACCTCTGCTGGCTGTCAACCACCACCCAAGCCCCCTCCACAGACTAGCCCTCTTCCTCCCTCCCTCCCTCCCTCGCTCCCCACCAGTCACACGGAGGTTAGCGGTGACCCGTTGCTCCTGAGCTTTTGAGCCAGTCACTCTCCGGTGCGCGTTGGAGACGAGTGGGTTTCAAGACAAGCGGAACGCACAAAATTGCCGCGGAGGAGCGTTTGTTTTTGTTGTTGTTTTTTAAGGTGGAGGGGATGTAAATGTTTGTTGCAGCCGATTACTCCGCGCGGAAAATCTCACTGGAATCTGCTGAAGCCACCGGTAAACGATACACAGTTTGAAGGGTTATTTTTACCCACCGCAGCGATGAGTGACTGGAAGCCGGCTGTGAGCGTGAGTGGTGCCGCGCTGTGGTAAGAGAGAGCGTACCCGGCTCTCTGTGTGTGTGTTCAGCGAGAATGAAGTCGAGGCGAGACAAACTGAAGATCCCCTCTCTGACTCTGGAGTAAGTTCTGCTTTCTCCCTAATAATATTAATTAGAAATAATAAGAATAACTTTATTTTGTGGGAGCTGCTGAGCTATCATGTTGCAATGTATTCAAAGTTGTAATGAGAGTGATGATGTGTGATCAAGATGTTGTTTTTTTACCTCCATTATTTTCCACTGAAGCACTGAGACCAGATCTGCCTTGTGCTGCATTTGAGAAGAGGCCACTACAACAGCATAGAATAGAATGAATTGTCCATGGGAGGAGTTATTTGTGTTACAGCATCAAAATATATAGAACAATACAATAAGTTAGAATAAGCTAAATGTCTGTCATTATACTGTAAAACCTTACCTTATGAAATATTGCAGTATTGTGAAGTTTGCAGTGTTGCCTTCTATCAATCTTTAAACCAAGTCTCCACCGAATGCAGGGAATCCAGTGAGGTTTTTTGGCCTTGAACAGTGTGTTTGCACAGTTTGTCGCAGGTTCAACTTGTGAAACCAAACAAGTGAAATAGCAATAGAATTTTCCAAGATGAGCACTTCAAAGTTAAAGCTTGAGGCATGTCAAATAACCCAGCAGTATTGTTTATTTCCTAAAGACAATGTAATTACTGGGTTTTGCTTTAAAGAAAAAAATTGTATTCCATCAAACCATATGTTTTGCTGAGTTTCAGATGCATATTATGTATCATGTGAATGCTGTTGTTTTGTTTTTCACCAGCTAGTATGATATGCATGAAGAGCATGAATCACATGTTCAGCCTCACAAGACAAAAGACACATATGCCTTTAAGACCTTTGAAATGAATATATATATATACATACATATATATATATATATATATATGTATATATATATATACATTTCATTCTCATGAATGCTAATCTGTAATTCCTGTCAAAGGACATGGCTTCAGGCTTATATCCACCCACGCATCCCCGAGAGAGAATATCGCCTTTCTTGTGGGAAGGGAGGGGGAAGCATATACCTGCAGCCCACTACATGCTGAAGGCGTAGGAGCTCCCTTCTCACATCACCATTGTCTGATCCCTCAATCTGCCTCCAGTGTGGATCATCTGAGCAGAGAATGCACTGTTTACACTCCATTTTCTGTTTTTAGGCACTGTTGCTTCTTCTGATGCAGAAGAGGTTTCAGACAAGGGAGGGGCTCAGAGTCTCAGTGATTGTTGCCGATGCCGATGCATTGGTCTGCACTCTCAAAACTGTGATATTTAGCCTTCTGGTGGGGGTTCTAGGGGTTCTCCGGTTTCCTCCCACAGTCCAGAAACATGTAGATTTGGGGATTAGGCAAATTGAACACTCTAAATTGACCGTGAGTGTGAGAGTGAATGGTTGTTGTGCTTGGTGTGCATGTTCCCAGCGCGACCTGCACACCAGAGTACGGTTATTTTGCTTTTCCATTAGCGATAGTACCTGGTACTCTTTTTAGTACCTGCTCTGGCGAGGTTCCTAGCGAGCTGAGCTGATACAATGCGTGACATTGTCGGACTGCCGTCCACTGATTGTCGCCAATGGAAGAGTCATTCAACTCAAGAATCAAAGCCGACAATCCCGAGCTGAAGTTCAGTTAAAAAGATTTAACAGTCCTGAAAACATGCGTTAATCTCCAACATTTAGCAAGGAAAATATCAATAATTAACAGAGGAGTTTGGTGTATTTCGCCACAGCACTGCTGAAAGCCGCCGATCGCGATTGACGAGCCACATCTCGACCCCTGCCGCTGTATTTCAGTTCAGTGACTGTGTCAGACGGAGTGTGTGCTCATAATAGCACATTTAAAGTTTGCTGATGTTTTTCTCAGTGAAAGACATTAATATGGCAGAATATCTTTCATTGAGTCGATCATTTTGAGCAAAATGTACTTCAGCTGACATGTTATTTTTGCTGCAAAATGATCCCGCTGACAATTTGCTGTATGGAAAGGCTGTAGCTGCTCCTGCACTCCGTGTCAGTGTCTTTGAATGACCAAATTCAATGAAACAATTTCTATTTGTTGTGTAATTATGAGGTGACACTACAGAATAAGGAGTCTTTGCACAATGAATAGTTTTTTTCCTATTACCACCCTCCCTGCATTACTATGACAACACATTCATTAGCTCTGTGTTTAGCACTGAGAAGCCTCTACAGTGCAGAGATAATAGCAGCACTGTGGTGCCCACAAGACAGAGCATATGAGCGAGGAAATCAATAGAAAACAGCTTCAGGACTGGATCACCTTAGTGAGAAATAGACCGTAGGATGGCTGAGCATGTATATTTTTGATGTACTAATGGTGCATTTGGATGTGAAATAGTAGATAATATTTAGTTTAGGACCATAAGTGATATTTTGTGATAAACATTCTATACATTCATTGTACAAATTGTAAAAACTAATCATTTAGTCAAATAAAAACAAAACAATTTAAAATAATTTTAAGAGTTTTCCAGCCTTTTACGTGTAGTTTATGTGTGTATAATAATGTGCATTAAACAAAGTTGTTATTCATTTACCAATTTTTGCATTACCTTTTCAAAAACGTTAGGTATCACTGAAATTGCAATACAGTCCATAAATTTGGTATTGACTTATTTTGCGAATTGGGTCGTGATTGTCAGGAAGTTTGAGAAACATTCATCGTCATGATCAATTTTCATTCATATTTGCATTTCTGTAAACTGTGTGAAAACTCCAGTGTGTAACTTGTGTTGCCTTCCACACAAATAGCCTTGAATCCTCTCTCTATCGTAATGCTTGGGATATTTAGAAATCCTGTTTGTCACCCAGAAGTGCTGATTCTCTGTCGACCGATCAATAGACTGCAGTGTGTCACTGTGCTACGCACCTCAAAGGAAAGATGCCAAAAATGGTGCAGACTGGTTATTTTCTTTTCTCCTTCACAAAGTTTGACAAATAATGGCTTAACATACCAGACTAAAAAGGGTCTAATGTGTCAGAGGAACCGCTAAATGTGTGCTGGACAGTGAAACTTCCTGTGTGTTGACATATATAGCTGCTAACTTCCTGTGGTGTAAAAGGTCACAAGATTTTATTTGTGTTCAGTTATGCCCCATTCCCACAAAAAAACAAAAACTATTTAATCCCATGTGTCTATAGATCCAAGTGAACACCTTATTGGTCCGCTTCAGGCCATTAGAATAGCCTCCAACCATGAATACTTTTAGCAAACCTTACTTTTTATAACTTGGGATAGCGCTCAATCCCTTTTATTTCATCTTCATCCACCTCCTACCGTTGTATCCTTCATGTGAGGGTCTTGGAGGACACTGGTGCCAATCCCAGGTGACATAGGGCGAAAGGCGGGGTATACTCTGCACAGGTCACCAGTCCATCACAGGTCCACAGAGAGACAAACAACCATTCACACTCACCTTCCTCACCCACCTACGGTCAATTTAGAGTGTCCAATTTTCCTAGTCCCTAATTCTTTTGGACTGAGGGAGGAAACCGGAGAAAACACACAAGGGGAGAACATGCAAACTCCATGCAGAATGGCCTTTGTTTTAACAATCTGTCCAGGGTGTACCTCGCTTATCGTGCTATGTCAGCTGAGATTGGCACAGCGCCCCCCACGACCCTCATGTGGATGGAAGTTTGAGTTTGACTTTTGACTGATTAGCAGCAACTGTAACATTGCCAAGGTGCTCCAATTGTGCTGTTTTTCTTTTGTTTTGTTTCTGGCAAGGTAGTGATATCACAATTAATCACAAGCTCGCCTTTTTTGCCGAGGATTTACCTGGGTTCACAAATCCCAGGTATACCTATTCCTTTTAGTGTGACAGAAGCCTTGGTTGCATCCAACCTCCAACCATCCAACCACGCATCGACCTCTAATCCACAGCGAAAGCACTGCTTCTCACTATATGACAGACGCGACACGCTGAGTCATCGCGCTCATACATGTGAAAAAATGTTTTTTTGTCTTACAGTTTGTCGCCCACTTGCCAGAGCCCCACCCTCCTGAGCCCATGCAGCCCCTGCAGCCCCTGCAGCCCCTTACAAACCCTTCATCCGTGGAGGTAAGACAGACACTTCCGATCAACAAGTGCCATTAAAATAATCTTGTATCAATGAGTCCATTCACCTCAAAACTAATAACTAGCTGATCCACGTAATAGGTATTGTCTGAGTAGACGAGGCTTATTCCTTTGTGACATAGAACTCCATTGTTGTCCAGAACAAACACATCAGTGAACCATTGTGTTGCACTGTGACAAGTCCCTTCATTACCATGATCATGAGCACTGAATTTTGTTTTGATCCAGTCCCACTTTTATCATTTATTATGACATTAATCGGTCTTTAAAAAAATTCAAATGTATGTAATCATGGCACATTTTGAGATCACATGAAACAAAAGGGGCTTCAGACACCAAGAGTTGTGGGGTAAAGTCAGAAAATTATATGCTGTAGAATTTTTAAAATAAAAAAACTAAATTCCTTTTAAAAAAAAACATGCTTCATATTTCACATAATACTGTTCAAAAATATTTTTTGTAACCTTTGGAGGAAATGAATGGCTTTCCAATTACAGAGTTGTTGTTTTTTTTTTTTATTAAGATGCCTCTGTTTCACCAGTAAAGACCTCTCATTTATTAGTTGTCTCTAAGTCTCTGTTGGTTGCCTGGCAACGGTGCTGGGAACTGTGGAGGAAGGCAACACTGCAAACAGAGGCGGCTACATCCAGCATGTTTCTGGATGTGTGAGCGGTGCGAGGCTGTCAGCGTGCAGTAATGAAACCCACTTGCTTTTGTGAAAAATTAGACTGGCAATGCACACATGAAGACCTGAACACAACACATGTGTTTTAATCATGCCACGGTGCAGCAGGTTGCACGTTTGTTGGCATCGATCCAACAAACGGCACCACCGATATACCACCCACCCTCCGCCACCCTGTCGTTTCACTACACAGACGTGATTATTGTCTGGCATGAGGTTCTGAATTTCTACATTGTTTCCCTGTATCAGCTTTGACTGTGATCTCTCACATATTTTTACAACTAACATTGGAATGATCTGCTGAGAAAGTGGTGCAGGGTCCATACTAAGCATATGGCGCTTATGTATTGTGTATATGATCTGCATGGAATCAAAAGAAAGCATGACGGTCATGCAAACAGCATGAAAAACTGTCTATACCAACAGTGCCGGCCCTGAGTAATTTGGTGCCCTAGGCAAGATTTTAGCTGGCGCCCCCTTGCATCGTAGCAGTCAATTTCACAATCAACTTTCATACAATCACACAGAAACTGCATGTGTGTATAAAAGATTTTATTTCTTTGAGTAAAAAATATCACACCAAATAAAAACTAAAGAAAGAAACAAGTGATAAAATTAAAAAGGACAGGAGCACCTGATGCTGTGTCACTGGGGGTGGTACTGAAATATTTTAAAAGTGCATCTGAAGAGAGAAGAGAAGTATATGTGACGACTGCATGTTACATTTTAATAAAAAAACAGATGCTTGGTGTGCTATACATGAGACTAATATAGACTAATAATGAAAATGTGATGAGATTCATTCAACTTTATTGTCATTGCAATGCAATTCAGTCTAACCAGAGTGCAAAAACCAGTAAAGTGCAGTGAAATGAACATATATATATAGCCTATGAATGATATGGGAAAGCTAAGGTATGGAATATTAACAGTAATACACTTTAACTGCACTTTAACACTGATGTAAACTTTAACAAACATAAACTGTGACACATAAAACCAAAGGCATACAACCACCATATTACAAAGGGGATGGACAACTTAAAGCATTTTAACTGACATACAAGCAGGAAAGACACCTGTAAAATAACACCTGAACAGGCCTAATGTTAAGTTTCCAAACGTCCCTGATGAATTTAAGGTGGAGTAACATAAACACACGTCGACTCAGCTATTTATTGATTATTAAACAATGTTGCTATCGTCCGAAGTAAGCTAGCAAGCTAACACTCTGCTCCAACAACGGTAACTACGATGCATTATTTAATAATCTTTGCTATGACTTTATGTCGCTGTGGGCTTATATAATATTTCGAAATAATAGTAATAATGGCACTGGTAAAAAAAAAAAAGTAGTATTTATAATTTAAAAAAAATAATATATATATATATTTTTTTTTTTTTTCCTCCGTTTTCGGCGCCCCCTGCGGATGACGGCGCCCCTAGCATTTGCCTATACTGCCTATGCCCAGGGCCGGCTCTGTATACCAATGCAAACCTCACTTTATCAGCCAAAGAAATTAAATCCGCTACCCATAGATGTGTTTATGTTAGTGTGTGATCATTTTAAAATGAAAATTGTTTGTTTATTGTAGCCTTAGAATGTGCCTTTATATGTACTTTGAGCAAGGGTCTTGATTTATGGATGTTACTGTCTTGCCAGCAGCGCGAACAGACGTGCCTTTCACGTTTTGAAGCTCTACTCTCATAAACCTGAGGCCTAAACCAACGAAAAGGGAGGAAACTGCAGAGTGATAGAGTGAAGTGAGGAGAGACTTTTGTAAAACGTTGACATCTTTTCTGTTATGCAAAGGCTGATGTACTTCACTGATGTTCTTGGGAAAGCCATTAGTGAGTGGAGCGAGTCCTCTCTTTGTTGCACTATGCAGTCTCACCATAAGATGTCACTCATTTTTTTTTTAATACTCATCTTTATAGAATGAGGAGATGCAACTCATAATTGTTTTCATTTTTTTCTTCCATTAAAAGATTAGCCGCTTTAGTGCATAAAATGTCAGTGAGGACAGAAAATTGTCACATTTAAGAAGATGAAATTACGGTTTGTTGATTAAATTGATGTGCAATGATTCCATGAGGGGCCACACAGTTGGTGTAGTAGTTAGCACTCTTACCTTTGCAGCAAGAAGACCCGGGTTGGAACCCTGGTCTTTATCGCATGGAGTTTGCATGTTCTCCCCGTGTGTGTGGGTTTTTCAAGTTCTCCGGCTTCCTCACACAGTCCAAAAACATGCAATATGTGGGATTAGGTAAATCGGACACTCTAAATTGACCTGTGCGAATCTAGTTCTGCAATGGACTGGTGAACTGTCCAGGGTGTACCCCGTCTATAACCCTATGTGAGCTGAGATTGGCACAGCGCCCACCGTGACTCTCCTGTGGAGGATAAAGCTGTAGAAAATGGATGGATGGATGATTCCATGAGCTCATTGGCCTCCTGTAGTTACTGTAAGGACAAATTTAATCTGAATTATATATGTGTGTATATAGTGAGAAGTAATTGTTTGAAATTACAAATAATCTATTAATTCATTCTTAAAATGTCGTTTGTGTTTGACGTAGAATGAGCGGGAGGTTTGCCAGAGAAAAATCAAATGCTATACTTCTCAAACTTTGAAAGTTAAAAGTGCCTTTGGATGTAAAGACATATTTGAGAACAGGGCTGTCTGAGCACAAGCAATCTTACTGGTGCAACAATGAATGTCTTTAGGCTATTGTTAGGGACTCCAGTTACAAAGAAATTAGACAAAATACTACATTAAGAAAGTAAATCTATTATAACCAGGGTTTCCTAGAGAGGGAGGCATCCTGCTCAAGAAATCTGTGTGTGAAAAATGTTATTTTTAAATGTTATATTGATCATTTGATAAACTTGAGACTAGTTACAGTATTGATTATTGCATTAATTAAGGCGGATGTGGAGCATGACAGAACAGGTGTGTGTGAATCAGGATTTGATGACATGATTGTCATAAAAGAAAACTTCATACAGTGCTTAACATATTTATTACACTGCTTGTCATAAAAATGAGAAAACATAAATAAATATAGTTAAAGAGCTTCTCCATTAGAGAAACATAAAAAATTATCATTAATAAATTAAATAATTACCGATGATTTAGGGCAACTGTAGCTTTGGATGGTGGTCTAGTACATTTGTTAAGCACTGCATGTGCAAAATTATGATGACAATCATACAAAGCATGAACTGCATCAAACACGTCTCCAAATAATATTGCAAACACAGCAGCTAACCAGCTGCATTTAGGTCGAAGGCATGACGCGAACTACTTTTGTTCTTGGTTTTCCAAATCCCAAATTTATGGTATGGTCTGCACTGACATCATCACTTAAAAATATCTGTGTTCATTTGAAGCGATCAAATAAGATTGTTTCTTTTGTTTGCTCAGTTAAATTACTGACGGTCTCGTCTGGTCAGTCAGGGGCCAGTCAAGTAAAAAAAATGCCCAACTTTTTTGGGAAAAGCAACAGTTGCAGTGGACGTTATGAGCTCATATCATCAATATACATCTTTTACTTCTTCTGTCTTTTATCCATTATTCTGGACAGCACTTTGGTCCACTGTGTTTGTTTTAAAGTTCCTTACAAATAAAGTTGGATTGGATTGGATAATTTCAAAATATAAGTGGTTGTTTTAATATGCAACAATAAAAAAAAACATATTTATGATGCAAAATTCATGTATTCATTTAAAAATAAAAACATATAGAAATGACCACATGTGGCCCCCGGCCGCCACTTTGAGACCCCTGGTTTAAACCAAGGGCATCTCATGCTGCTTTCAAATTCTGTGGGAAATTGCCGCACTAGTATGAATGAGAATGAGTGACTTAAGTGAAGATAGTGTTTCTATGGCAATGGTTGTGACTATTTATACCCTGACCAAACAGTCTGCTGCTCCCTCCCCCCCCAAAAAAAAAGAAAGATAGGGTTGTAATATGAAAATGCACTATCGTAATATGTCAGTGTAAATACATATTGTTCTCATGACATGCCGCATTATTATTGTCAGTTTTGTGTTATTGAGGTGCCCTGAAAAAAGAAATGTAAACAGTAAAATTCACACCACTTGCTTCACACAGTGGTATTTGTATTCAGCACCATCTGGCACTGAGTACCTTTACTGTTGCTATGCTGTCATGAGAGTACATCAGATTATTCAGATTAAAAGACTCATCCAACAGAGTAACTATCCCTGAAATCCAGTTTAGCCTGTAACGGACACGTTTCTATTGTATTCTTAATGCAGGGCGTGACCCTGATGAAGAACAGCAACAACAGAATTGTGAGTCCATGATGCGGCTGTGAATTCACACATGTGCAGTCTCTTTATAGTCAAGATGTAAACGAGAGGGGGAAAATGTGCAGCGTTTAGTAGTTTTGTACCACTTTTAAAGCTGTTAGTGTAGTATTGAGATTAATGTAATCACTACAGTACTTTGTTTGCACCGTGAAAAACATTTAACAACAACATTATAATAACAACGGCAACATTTCAGGAAACACCATTGCAAATTTGCAACTTGCAAAACCAAAATAGCGATCGAAAGCAGAACAAACAAAAACAACAGAGTTGCCAATTGTTGTTTCATGTTTTATTATTGCTTTTGCCCCAGATGTGCTGTGTTTTATGACATTTGTGGTTTGACAAATTGTGTGTGTTTGTTCTGCTCATTATTACTGGCAGATCTTGGCATGCTTGCTGAAATCCGCTAATCATTTTTAAAGCCAATATCTGCCAATACCGATATCGTGCATCCCCATACACAGGAGTGTTGATTCACTGCTACCTCCCCCAGTATGAAATATGCTATCTTCATCACTTCCTCATTCCTGTTTCCTCGGCTAAAATTGTGATTCTGTGTGTTTTTATGGATATGTAATGGTTGGGGGTTGTTTTTCTGTTAGTTTTTTTACACTCAATTTTGCCAAAGGAGGCAGTAGTAGACCCAACAACTTTTGTTACATGGCTAAAACTCTGTTTTTCCTTCTGTCCCTGCAGGCAGCCATGTTATCAGTAACAGTGATTATTTTTGGATTATTTCTTTAACATTATTGCAATATTAAAATATACCCCAAGCAAGTTGTAGCCTTAAAGGTACAGTGTGTACAATTTTGCTACATTTATTTATTATCTAGAAAATTCCAAAATTATGGACTGGCGATCTGTCCAGGGTGTACTCCGGCTGTCAGCTGAGATTGGCACAGGACTTCTGCGGAACGACTGTCCAATCACAGAAAAGATTCACCAGTGTGTCACACGTTTGTGACGTCAGCTTCTCAGTACCATTTGTACCCGCTTTGTACCCAAATGTTTAAATGCACTTATTGTAAGTCGCTTTGGATAAAAGCGTCTGTTAAATGACATGTAATGTATTGTACCGTAATTCCTAAATGGTTGAATAACTGCCAGATATCGAAAGAGAGTTATCTTTTCATTGAACTTTTGTTTTCTACAATTTTGCAGCCATAAAATCAAAATAAATCCAGGTGGCATGAATATCATGATGGTCATTAGAGACAGACTCATAAAGATAACGCAATTCTACACTGATTAAATAAAAATGGCGGCCTCTGTAGAGCTGACCCCGCTCCTGATATACTGTACATATAAAATGCTCATTCGGTGGTAATGAAAATCACCAATTTGTACAACCTGGTGATTATATGCTTCAAAAATCTTCAAAAGTATAAGTATTGTATCTTTCATTTATGCCAAATGAAAAAAAAAAACAATGTCAGCTGAATTTTACACACTCGACCTTTAAAATAAGGGAGACTTTTTGCAGCAGTTTGAAGGCGAAGGTAACAAGCCGCACTTGAACGCAGCATCAGTCTCCAGCTTCCTCACACACACACACACACACACACACTCAGCAGAGTGTGTTGGCCAAATTAAAGTGAGCTACCGCTGTTGCAGCTGCAAACGCGCCGATATGGAGACGTTGTTTGTGGGAAAGGGCTGTAGCCAGAGAGTGGCCCGGAGGATGTAACTGTCGCCCGGGAGTCGCTGGAACGATACTCGGTGTGAATACAAAAGGAACCACCGAGATAGAGGGACCATGGTGGGTAGAGCAGCAGCAGCAGCAGCGGCGGCGGTGGCGGCGCCGGCGGCGGGATGAGCAGGAGGAGGGTTTCACGCTGACCCCTAGCTTCATATCTCTGAAATCAGAACCAACTTTTAAACGTGATAATTAAAGGAAAAACTCTCAATCATGTCGGATCCGAGTCACTGGTCTGCGGTGCCGAGTCAGAAAAAGTCCCATGCTGTTCCCGGAGCCTTGCTAAAGCGCTCAAAAAGGTAATCATCATGATGTGGCACACAAAGCTAGTTTCCTTTCGAAACTGTTTGTATTTAGCGACTGTTTTTGTTTTGTTTTGTTTAAAAAATCATCACGCAGCAGCCAGTCCGTCGCAGCTGGTTTTCATTTGGTGTCAATGCATTTTCTGTGGGATATAACAAATTAAGCTAGCCCCCTCTCTGTGTTTGTTCACTGTTACCCGAGAGTTTTCATACACAGCCTTTGTCCACAGCCAATGACATGACTCAAATGGACCACGTTATTTTTCAGGGGAAAATGAGAACCCGCGAATGAAACGCTGCGAACACCAGGCAGACACAATGGTGTAGCTTTGTTTTTCAATGAAATATGTGGTTGCACATAGCACCAGTTCATGGTTCATCAACAACGGTGGATCTGTATGACACTGTGCTTTGTTTTATCTTCTCACCAGTGGAACATTGTGTAATTCAGCAGCTCTTTCGTGTGAAAGCATGTATATTTGTTTGACAAAAGTAATGGACTATACGTTAATATTGAGGCTGTTTATTGGTGAAATTCTAGGAGACAATACATATCCTGATTTAGGGGTGATGATATGATATATTGACACATTCATTCTATAAGCAAGGTGATATATTGCAATTTCAATACCCCCCAATAAATACAGAGAAAGCGAAAAAAAATAAACTCTTATTAAAACTAACTGTGTTTGCGTAAACATCCATTTTTTTCTTTGTCTTATAAGATCAGTGGAAGCAGTCAAATGGCTGAAAAACTGCTGCCAACCAGCACCCAGAGGCTTGAATATAACACAAAACCACTATCAAGAATATTTACTTATCAATTCAGTGCTGCAAAGAATCAATACGGTTTTACGCCACAACTTATTTTGACATTTTTGAGCATCGATATTGTCTTACACCCCTATATAATATCTGTGTCACATTTTCATTGTACTGTAATTTTAATTTAATCCATGGTACTGTAATTTTACTGTGAATCTCTAGTTTGTGCATAAAAGAAAAAGCAGAATTGGGGAAAGATGGGTAGACCTATCCTTTGTTGACCGTCACAGATCCTCGATGGTATCAAGACACTTTTGTCCTTGCAATCTTGTGAAATTGACCGCACTATTACGAGTCTAATGTTTGTGCTTCTTTATTATTACTGGTGGCGGTTTGGTGTATGTGATAGAGGCTGGAGGTCTGTCATGCTGATTTGACACTGAACTCAATTGTGGTCTATTCATCATGGATGTAGCAGTTAGTCATCACTGTCCATTTATTCATTTATTTGCCTTCATCAGCGCAACAGTTGAATCACTTTCCCAGAGATTATCTTCAGAAAAAGGCTTGTTTTGTCTCGCCAATCGAGACAAGTCACTTGAAAGTGGCTGGAAAGTTCTGCAACTTATGAATTTTCAATATGTCTAGTGTTCATGAGTAATGTATGTTGTTTGTAAAACATTGAATATTATTGACCTAAAGATATACACTTTAAGAGAATGCAAGTGAAGTAAATAAGGTAACTGTCACATTTGACGTTTTTATTTATTGTTTTTACCTCTCTTGGGAACCTGGAGTCATTGAAAAATCTAATTTAATGTTAATGGACAAAGTCTGTTTCTTCTGTTCAGGACCAGAGGATTGTGTACACACAAGTTGTGGACATCTGTGGCTCCAGCTGGGCCTGCTGTTGCTGTCACTGCACACACACACTCCCTTCTGCTGTGCTTCTGTTGACGGGAGGCTCCCTCTTTGTGTTAAAGCTATCGTCAGTCTTCATCTGACATGGCCATGCTGGTGTTTCATGCTTTTGCCTCCAGATTACAGCTGTGGTTGTGTAACCGTTTCTGAAGCTAGAGCTGCACTGGTGGTGGAAATAATCTCATCGAGTTCAGTCTCAGCAGACAGAGACTGAGATCTCGGGGGTTATTTTTTTTTTAGATAAACTATAAGCCTCTTCTGTGCTAGACCATATGGTATCTGTTTTTTTATAGCTCATGTGGAAACTGCTTGGTGTTCCCTTTGTCACATACTGATGTGAATATGATGAGTTTAAATGTAACTACTGTATGCCTAGTGCTCCTGCATTTTGGCATTGCAAGATAACCGCATTATTGCTATAAACATTCAAATTTTAGTGTGTTGTAGAATCCAATTCAGCTCAACAATTTCAAAGTGATGGCAATTCCTATAATGTTTAAGTTCAGAGAAGTTTGGTATTTTTCATCAATCTGTAAAGTTTAATTACATGAACATAGTTTGACATGCTCTGACTGAAAAAGAACAGAAGTACACAAGGAACAAGTTGATATTATAAAGCCTTTCAGCATCATAATCCAATAGCTGAAAAATTATAACTTGATAAACTGACCAACATATAATCAGCCAATGGTTTGATAGAACTTGTCATTTGTAGTAATGTTTCTTTATCACAGGTAACACTAAGCATATTATACGTGGACATGTTGTCCTTTGTAGAATTATATGAAAAATGTTGTAGCCATAAAAGTGAGTAGAAATGAAGAAAAAGACAAATATACAAAACACAAATATAGTGTGTTTTTTTGTTTTGTTTTTTTGGCAGACCTGTGACGTTAAGGACACTTCAATTTGGTTGACACCTTGTCTTAGGAAAAACTGGTTTGCTTATTCAAATCACATGTCAACACAGAACACACCACAAGTCTGTTAAACAAACTTGTTCTTTGTTCAATCTGGATTCAAGATAAATGTAGCAAAAACAAAACATTGTACAGCATTTAAACAGTATCAACACATTAAAAGTGTTCATTATAAGTTCTAAGGAAAGCTAATAGTATGATACAGGACATGCGTTTTGTTTTCCGCTACGACAGTCAAACATTTTTTATTTGCTGAGTGTTGCACGGCATTAGATAAACTTGTGTTCATCTTAAACGCTACACACTACAATTATTTGCCATGGTATCCTCTGAGTGCCACAATGTGTAAAAATAATTTGATAATAATAATAAGCATAATGATGAGAAATAAGGCTATGTCATGCACAAGGAATAATTGATTTATTAGAAAAAGTTCAACGCATTTGGCAAAATACCCGGACCAATAAAAAAAAAAGTCTGCCCAGTGTTGTGTAGCCAAGTGGAAAACTGTTTTATCCTGAATATCTTCGCAAAACAGATGACTAGCACAGTTATTATAATAATAATGATAATAATACTAATAATAATAACTTAGATTTATTAAGTGCCTTTCACGAAAACCCAAGTGTTTAAGTTGTGCATGCAACAGCACAATTAACTGGTCCACATGTCATGATAATCATGTCAGCATGTGTGTGATGGCTTTGAGGCTGTTTATTTATTTCTCTTGTTCATATTCCAGCTGTCGCAGCAGCAACAGGAAGAGCCTCGGTGTCGGGACACCATCACCCACGCTGTCCCGGCCACTGTCTCCACTCTCTGTCCACACTGGTAAGATCCATATGAACATTTTGTAATTGTTAATCCTAGCGTGTCCCAACAGGAGCAGGTGTGTGTTCAGCTCCTCCACGCCCTTAGTGTTCCGTATGAGAGAATGTTGCTGAGTTGTACATGATTTGAAATCAAATTTTGAATCACTAACCAGCTTTTATAAACATTCAGATTTGGCAAAGTGGTTCATAATACATTTTCTTGTCGGGTGACAAAGTCGAAAGAGTCTTTGGTGGCTTTTGGCCAACTTGCCTTCCTCCCATGCTCAAATGCAAGATTAAGCTTGTTCAACTCTTAACTAGGGCTGAGCGGTTTTATATAATTATCTAATTGCGATTATTTTGACTGAAATTGTGATTGGGATATGAGAAGGAATAGTAATGTTTTCATAATCTCGTTTTCATTTGAAGAACACATGATTACTTTGTGATATCTGTGCACATCTGTGAGAAGCAAAGATCTTTTCTTCAGTCTGTAGCATATGATGAGTATAGGTAATGAACATTTTTTTGTCTAAAATGGTAATTTAACATGTGTAACATGAACCAGGATTTTGCCAACAAGAATTAGGGATGAGCCAATATGATGCTCGGTTTTGATATGGGTCCCATACAAAGTCGCTTTATCAGTAGCGCTTTATCAAGTAATACATAAAATGTGATCTGTGAACCCTTAATATGACCTAAGTGATTCAATAAGAACAGGAAACGAGAGTGAGTGAGTTAGGGCTGCAGATGGAGGCAAATACATTATCACAAATGCCTTTAACAGCCAAGTGTTTTTTTTAGAGAAGACAGGAAAGACTGTATTGGACTGATATTGGTATGTAGTCATTCAAGGTTGTGATATCAGTATCAGACACAAAAAGGGTGTCAAGACATCCCTAACAATCATAAAGAAATGTGCTCTTTGTTATGTGATTGTACTGCAGATGCTTAAATATTTTAATGCAGGACGATGGTGAGCTGAAGTTGAACCAGTACTACCAGTAACCAGCACTTCATTTTCGTTATTCATCAGTTATTAAAAGAACCATATATTGTGATGATACTGATACTGTAAGTCTTAGGTGCAGTCTAACATTGACATTTGGGAAACTAAATACATCAGCCACATATAAACCAAGAATCTTGTCTCTGTTTTTGTGGTATATTATTTATTAAGGAGAGGGACATTTTACAGTTGAGAAATCCTCATCTTGGACAAACTATGTAATCTCTTGTGGCATTTATGTACTGTCATTCCATGTCACAAACAAATTCACAGAAAAAAGAAGAAGTGTACTCTACGATCATCACTCCGCGCTGGTTCAGACATCTTCACCAACCACCAAAACCACTATATTTTTTGCCAACAACTGTGACATGAATGGTTGTAAATGAGTAGTTTAAACGTGCGAGTGTTCAGAATTTACACCACAAGTGCAGAGAAGTGTGAAGATAATTAAAGGGCAGGACGTCTGCTTTTTTAAATCAACAATGGGACATGCCGTTTAAGCCTCTTAACGGCATGAAGCAGCTGCACTGTATGAAAAGAGTCTTTGCTCAAGAGCTCCTCGTTCTAGCAGTATGTGCCCGTGCTCCCTTTTGAACTCAATCAAGCTGAGGATCACAGAGAGTTATCAGGCTTTAATTGGGTACTCAAACACTTGCATGTAAAGAAAGCACAGTGTTCCCAGACCCCAAGTCTCTGGTGAAACCAAATTGCATTAAGCTTCCGCCTTAATTATGTGTATTCATAGATGGGTGTTTTAGTATTTGGAAAATCTAATACCAAGGTGACATACTGGACCTTTCTGTGGTGCTGGTTAATGCTGCTAGCTTTTACAGTGCACTGAGAGTCCCTGCATAGAAATGATGTCCTTTTTGGAAAATGTCCACCTGTGAGTGCAGACATATGGTTTTCTCTGTTCTATTTTGAAGTCTATTATTACAGTCATAAATAATATGTGGGGTAATGTTGTCTTTCCTCTTCCAGCTGCAAGCAGCCCTCTAGACAGCCCCCGAAATGTGTCTAACAGTGCCTGCCTCAACTTTCCATTTGCCCGAAGGTAAGTCAACACTGCTCTTTTGAATTGCCTGGCCTTGAATGACTTGAGTTTTGTCACATTTGAAGCATAGATTATGCAATACTGAATATTTTTCACGTAACTGTCATGCCATCAGCTGTCTGCCACTAAAAAGGATATCATTATATTTCAGTTTTGGCACAAGTAGAGGTGGTTTTCTGTTAGTAAAATTGATTTTAAACCCAAGTAAACATTAATTCATTATTCATAAATGATTGAAAATCTTATTTTCCATGTACAGTATGTACATTTTTCATTTAACCACTGACTTTATGGAGTTTTTAAATTGGGAGATTAGTGCAAGCAGCACTAATCTCCCAATTAATTTTAAACAAACTACATTGAGATAGTGAGTGCCATTCATTTATATTTTGTGATGGTGGTTTATGAGATTATGTTTCCATTTCTAGAAAAAGTTTGGCTGTAGATCATTATTAATTATAGGATCCAGAGTCTGTGGTGGCTTTTGTTTAACAATGCAAACCCAGATGAACCCCAAAACAACGAGTGTCAAAAAGGTGTGTACTTGTCTTTCTAACCTCCTTAGGACCATTCTCTGGCATAAACACCATCCTCGTCACAACCAGTAGTCCTCATGGAGGACCAAACCTGGTCCTTATTAGGCAAAACTTTATTTCTGAAAAACAAACGGTTAAGTTTAGAGCTAAGTTTTGAATTGTGGTTTACGGTAGAGGTTTGGGATAACACTTTGTTTAAGCTGTCAAAATGAGCGGAAGGCAATGCTTTCAATCCTTAAAAGAAAAGCCTCGCAAACCTGTGCATGTGTTGGGTCAGAAGAAGAGAGTCTAAGGCCTGAAGCACAGCAGCATCAAAGTGATGGAGGTTGACTCAGCCTCAAGCATACACACACACACACACACACATAACAACACACTCACCTCCCCCACCTGCCGACTCCTCCTCAGCAGTATGAGTGCTGTAATGGAGGGTTCCCCTGAGGCCTATTCATACATCACTCAACCTCCAAGTGAGGCGACACCTTTAAGACACCCAAGAACAGTCATTAAAAATTCATGAGTAGTTCATGTGCTTCATCCTTAAACACTATGAGCGTAAGATTAGAAAAATGACACCTGCTCTGAGAAAATTAGAGCTGGTCTCACTTAAGGCAGCAATGATTAGAGCATTATATCAGATAAATTGTTGTTTATTTCAGGTTCTGATAATTTCTTCTAAATTTATTTTATATATATTTTTGTAACCCTAACCCATCTCTCTATGAACTCTTCCTCATGCCAAAACAGGGCTGAGCAATAGCAATGATTATTGCAATTTATTTATTGCTGTATAATAATAGTAAAACATGTATTGAATTAATGTTATGCATTGTACAAACACATCCAGAGATATACAACATAAGTACTTTTAATATTGAAATAAAGATGTGTGAAATGTATGTGTTTACCAAGGTTTTTTTTTCCTTTTCTGCTCTTAAGGTTTTAAGATACTCCTCAAATTTTACAATCTTTGATAATCTGCCAATAGTTATCTATCCACTAAATAGACATTTTTTATTGTGATAATGCTTTAGGCCATATAATGCAACCCTATGTAAGAAGTTATTTGTTGCCTTTGTGTAAATCAACATTAATACAACTAATCCTTTATTTTTACTCAGTGAGGACTTAAAAAATTAAAGACAGTTAAGCAACTACTGTATCCTCAAATTACTTTAAGTCAGTAGCCGCCCCTTGTGTCCACATACACGAACAGTGGCAAGGAAGGCAACAATGTCAGTATTAATCTTTCAGCTGAATGCCAGGAGTCACAAGGTCACCAGATTCCTAAAACTCACTAAAACACTTTTGCTTTTCTCTTTCTCTCTGTTGCTGTCGTGATGTCAGTCACTTGGCTCGTGCTGACAGGTAGTTTTATTTAATTTTATCTTTTTTAAATATACTCACACCATTTATTTGGGCTTTTCAAGTTTGTTTGTTATATATTAAACCTTTTATTTACAGTGATTTTCACCAATGTTGGTTAATACATTGACTCATTTTCTTACAGACTTCACAAAGCTTAAGAGCTGCTGTGGAATAAAATGACACACTGTTGTATATGATTAAGGGGGGAAAGCATTAACCGTGGTCACATATCACTTATTTCATCGGTTATGTAAAGAGCTTCACATATGAAGTGCTGTCTAATGCTCATTGTGCCGCTGCTTATGTAACTTGCATGTCTGTTTCTCTTAGAGCTGAGGGCAGGAGGTGGTCTCTGGCTTCCCTCCCCTCGTCTGGCTATGGAACCAATCCACCGAGCTCCACTGTCTCGGTAAGTTCCCGCGCTGTCCTCAGCAGAGACGTCTCGCTCAAGCAATCCTAACACCTCACTCAACTCAAACAGCACATGTATTTATGCAATAAGCAACAATACATGTAAAGACTGAAATGACAAGTCACTAATTGTTTTCCTCTGTCATCTTCCTGAATGAGTCATTTCCCCATTCTGTGGAACTATATGTAAGATGTAACAATGTGTGTGTATGAATGTTGATTAAGAGATGGTGTGTGCTGTGTGAGCAGAACCTGGTCCTACTGAGGCAAAACCTTGTTTCTTAGGAGCTGGTTTAGTTTAGGGTGAAGATTAGAATTTTAGATGCAAGGTTGGAGTTAGTGTCTATGCTATGCCTGTGAAACTTTCAAGGCGACGTAAAACCAGAGCTAATAATGATGAATGTTGTTAGTGCTCTGAGTTGGTGTCCCAAGTAATATAGTTATGTAATTAACACTGGGTTATATTGCTGACTTGCCGTGATATTACACTCATGTGGCACTGACCTGCTATTTCCCTTTGTTATCAATAGATACGAGTGTTTGTACAACTTAAAAATTGTTTTATGCTCCTGGTGAAAGTTGAAGACATGTGTTATTTGGGTTTTTAAATTTCTACATGGACACAGAGAGACAAAATCCCAAATCTGAGGCAAAACATTTCAAGTGTGCAAGTGTATGTCGTGTCCCGACGTGTATTAAACTGTGCTTTTTTAAAAAATTTTATGTATAATCTTTATTTATACAGCTTAATTTTCAAGAGAGACCTTTTGCATAACAGTATATATTTTTAACCTATGTTATATTGATATTGGAGAAAATGATATTGTGATATATACATAGATATACTGAAGTATTACCTATGATGGCAATAAATATTCATCCATCCAGCTACAACAAAACTCTTCATAGTCTGATTAGCTATTTGGACCAGCAACTATCAAAACATCCATAAAGATTAAATCAGCCTGGTCAGAAGTTATTTTAGGTGTACCTCACAGCGTGGTGCGTGTGTATGTGTTCATCGACCTGATCCTATCTAATCTGACACACTGTAGTTCAGCTCTTACGGAAAAGTTTTTTTTTTTCTCTCTTGTCCACCTATGTTTACAATGAAACATCGTTTATATTTGTGTGTGGCTTTTTATGACTTACAGAATTCCCCTGAACTGCTATTATTAGAAGTTCTCATTTAGTACAACTATCAAAACAATAAATTCAGGTTGTCCAAAGAGATGGATAAGGTTGTGTGTAATTTGCGTAATGAGTATTTGAATCTGGCATTTGTCGAAGTGTTTATGTTTCCTCGCCTTTTGAATCCATCTTTGTGTCTGCAGTCTTCCTCGTCCTCGCAGGAGCGCCTCCACCAGCTTCCATACCAGCCAACACAAGACGAGCTGCACTTCCTTTTCAAGCACTTCCGCAGCACAGACAGCATGACCGACGAGGATGGAAGGCCCTCGACTGTCATACGACCCCGGTCTCGGAGCCTCAGGTACACAGTTTAATTTCAGATTACGTCCAAATGAAGCTGTTTGCTACACATTTATTTTAGAAAAAAGTACAGCTTTGTTTGTAGCCATTAATGCTGTAGGAAGACACTGACTGCAACTTATTTGAAAAGTGAGGTCTTGTTATCCACAATTACAATGTCACCTCATTTTCTTTAAGGCTTTGACATGGATTAAATGCTTTCTACTTCTCCACAGTTTATTCTGCCCTTTTTGGCAGCTTTAAAAGTTAAAAAGAGATGTTTCATTTTAACCCAGTGGTTGAATTTGTCATTCCATTGATCCATGTTGGGAGGGGAGATTAGTGTTTTTGGTGGGTTTTGCTTTTGCTCACACCTATATTTTCCACCAGACCACTTGTTAAAGGTGACATCGAATGCTGGTATAGCACATATATGTTAGTTATGGAGGTCTACTTACATATATTAACTTGTTTTCATGGTTAGAAACCTCCCAGTCGCTGCAAACGAGCCGATCAAAATATCTCCTCACTGACGCTCTCGTCAGCCGTGCTGTTTCAGACCAAAATCACACCCCCAGAACATGGTCTGTGTTGTGATTGGCCAGCCAACGAGAGCTTTTCCACTGTCCTGTGTTTGGCCAGGTACCTGGAAGTGACGTAATTGGTAGGCCAGCTCTCAGATACACAGCTCCCCCTCTGGCATGGTGGATGCTCTGCATCTCAGCAGCTACAACGAGAGTAGTTCTTCTTCTTCTGCGGTTGAATGTACGCAACCGGATGTGCCCAGACTAGTGCCCGCACCAGGAGGCGCTACGGTGGTGAGGATTTCTGATGACATCATCAGCATAGGGAAGTGCCGATCCGCTTCGCAGAGCCCAGGAAAACAATAAAACACTATTTTCTCAGCAGTGGCTGAACTGTTTGTTCTGAAAATTTAGGGTTTCATAAACGAGGTAATGACGCAGATACACACACAAACGCAGCGTTAATTGGAGCTTCCGGTCTATGTCGCCTTTAAACAACCTGTATTAGAATCTGAATTGAGTCAAAATGTCTGTTTTTTTATTATACTTGGTACATTTATATTTTATGCAGATTGAATTCAGTTATCCTTCCCAAAGGATTAACTGCATCCTTTTTAGGAAAGAACACAACATTTTATATTTGGACAGAATGTCTTGAGGTCATTGACTGTCGGACGTCAGGATGCCTGGACATCGATGTGAGTCGTGACCGAGGCAAATTCACATGCAAACACAGCATTAGGTGTCTCAGTTGAATCTCATGGATTGCACACGCCTGTCGGCTGGCAGGGCAGTGGAGAATCGACTGCAGAGCCGTGTGGTTTCGACAACTTTTGTCTGTTGGCTCTGCTCTGCACTGTTTGTGCGATGCTGGTGTGCTCTGTGTTCTGGCACCATGATGTGCTGTGTGTGGGCGTGATAGCTAACAGCGCCTCGGGGATCTAGCTGTTGAACTGTAGTCGAGGTGGTGGTGTTGGTTTGGGGGATGGGGGGCTTAATGCAGAGAGCCACAGTGAGCTGCAACATGAGGCAGCAGCCTTCCAGTGTAACTGAGGCATCTTTCATGACAAAAAGGACTTGAGCATGTTTGCATCTCTGGTCTCTTTAAAGCTTCTTTGAGCAATCATTTTCTGTAAAAATACACTTGGTCTGAATTAGGGCTGCAGCTATTTTCATAATCGATTCAACTGTTGAATATTTTCTTGATTATTGATTAATTGCTTGGTTCATATAATGTCATAAAATGTGCCAAAATGTTGATCGAGCTTTCCCAAACCTCAAAATGTATTCATTGTCTGCCACTTTATCCTCCACATGAGGGTCGTGTGGAGCTGGAGCCAAGATAACCAATCTCTCCCACTGATACCTGCAGTCACTTTAGAGTAACCAATCGACCTCTGCATGTTTAAATGTCTTGTTTTGTCTGCTCGCAAAATTGAGGCTTAATGATTTCTTTGTTATATGGAGCACAGAAACCAGACGATATTCACATTTTAGGAGCTGAAATATTAAGAGAACTTGTATTAATTATATATTTAGAAATCCCAGTCAAACTGAAACTGTAAGATCCATCTTAAAAATAGTCGACAATTCATACAGTCATCGATTAATAGTCGAAAAATCATCGCAGCCCTAGTCTGGATCATGGTGGTGTTCGAGTAAATGAGTGACATTGGTGATTCACACATGTTGACCAGAAAAACCTCAGCTGTATGCACAGAAACTTAAAAAGAGAAACAGTTCAACCCGACTATGATTGCAGTTTTAGCAGCTTACGAGTTGCTAGAATTAATGTCGCCTCACAGTATTGCTTTTTGTTTAAAATCAAATTAAGTTATTGACCTCCAGTCAAACCCTAAACCATGAGCTGAGAGTTTATGTGTGTCTGATTGGTTGGGCTGAACTGAATCAACTGTTTCTAAATAATTATGACTATATTAGTACTTTCAGAGAGATGCATTGGATACATGTCAAAATGCATGTGATGATTAATTTAAATGTTCTATAAAAGCGGTTTTGTTTTTATTTGCAGCCCTGGGCGATCCACAATTTCTTTTGATAATGAGATCGTCATGATGAACCATGTTTACAGAGAACGTTTTCCAAAGGTACATGCTTCATATCTGTGAGTTTGTTTTTGAATAAGGATGCAACTATCGCAAAAATCTAAAATAAGACCGATGTCATATTACATCTGTAATGCTGACCTTCATACCTTGAATGTTTGTTTTATTTTTGTTGTTCTTTTATTGCAGCAACAAAATTATCTCTTAATTGTTTTTTTAATCCACATAAAAAGTTGAATGTATTATTTACTCTTGCAGTCCATTACTGAGTACATAATTGACACTGACCTTGACTTTTGAAAATGACACGCCTTAGTAAGTTAATCTCATATGTTGACTCACTAGTAAGTGTTGACGACTACATGGATGCACTCACAAAAATATAACAGAATTTCGGTCGAGAGTAATAAGTAGTGTGTTTGTGTGCTCCCTGCAGGCCACAGCTCAGATGGAGGAGCGCTTGTTGGAGATTGTCACCCACTACTCTCCAGACAGCTCTCTCCCACTGGCTGACGGGGTGCTGGGCTTCATCCAGCACCAGTTGGTCGAACTGGTCAGAGACTGCCTGGATAAGTCCCATAAAGGCCTGGTTACCTCACGCTACTTTGCTGAGCTGCAGGAGAAGCTGGAAAAGCTTCTACATGAGGTGAGGACAAAGGCAGAGGATGCTGGGTCTTGCAGGGCTCATGTGGAAATTATATGGGTCAAGGTGGTGTTGTACCTAATTTATTTGTAAATTGGATGAAGTTTTGAAAGGGGATTGATCGAGGCAGGCCACATGTGCAGTCAGGCATGTCTCTCAGTGTTTTGATTTTCGAAGGCACATGCACACACACGCGCACACACACACACACACACACACACACACACACACACACACACACACACACAGTACAGCTTGTAGTGGAAAATGTGAAGTTGAGAGGTACTTTTGTCACAGGTCTCATCAGTGTTGTGATAAAATGGTTGTTTCTATGGCAACCCCCTTCTCCGTTCCCCTGCATGCTGTCAGACAGAAGGCATGGCCAACTCGGTGTACCTCCAGCTGAACTGATAAGTCTGTTCCCATACAGTGGAACAAATACCGCCATAGAAACACACATACTCACACAAGACGTGCTTTGTTTCTAAAGGCCACTATGTTAAAACTGTGACGGCTTCAGGAATGCCATGAAATGTTCAAATGTTTTCTTTTGTTTTCCATGAATAAACATATATAGAAAGCAATACAATAAAATGCAACATTATGAAAATTGTTGTCTGAAGAGGCGGGCAGTCGGTCATGCATTATACATATTTAAAATAACATTAGACAAAAACCGGGGTCAGGGATCTGTCTCTCCATATGACGGTCGGAGGCAGCACAGCCAATAATTGCCCGCTGACACCAATATGTTGTAAAATGTCCTAAAGGAGCCTATTGACTGGTTCACTTGTAATTGTAACATTCACATTTGATTATGGGTTTGGTGAGGAAGTTGTGAAAGAATGTCTTATAAGATGAGTGAAGGAATACGTATAGATACAGCGGTAGAAGATGGATTTATCATTGATTAGGCCCTAAATGCCTAATCAATGATAAATCCATCTTCTACCACTACCGCTTTATCCTCCATGAGGGTCCCGGGGGACTCTGTGCCAATCTCAGCTGATATAGGCCGAAAGGCGGGGTCACACCCTGGCTGATCGCCTGTCTGTCACCGGGCAACTTAAATACAAACAACTATCCACTCTCACACTCACACCTACCATCAATTTAGAGAGTCCAATTTGACCTAATCCCTGTATTGCATGTTTTTGGACAGTGGAAAGCGGAGAACCTGGAGTAAACCCACACACTCAATGATAAATCATTTACCAAATTAATCGTCAACAACTTAGTTACTCGATTAATTGTGTTTTTATGACTAAAGCAAGCTGTCAGATATTTCAGCTTCTTAAATGTGAATATGTGCTCCATATACCAAAGAAATAACACAACAAGTTTGAGAAACCTTAAATTAACATTTTTTAACATTTTATGGACCAAACAATTAATTGAGAAAATTATAGTCAGATGAATTGATTATTAAAATAATTGTTTGTTGCAGCCCTAGATATATTTGGAGGTTGTGGCAGGTGAGCTCTGTTATCTTTGCGTTCTGTCATGCTAACTGTTCCCAGTCTTTATGCTAAGCTAACTGGTTGCTGGTTGTAGCCTTATGTAACAGAAATATGAGAATAGTATCAAGCTTTTCATTTTTCAGGCTCTCCATGCAAATGGCTTGGACAGAATTGCATAGTATACCATGCAGCCAATGTTTCACTAACATGGTATGTCACTCCAGCCGTCTAGAAGAAAGGCCATGGATGACTCATTCATACTACACACACCCACCCAGTGATTATTCTAATACTTCCTCCTGCTTTAATGTAATGTTTTTTTTCTGACGCAATTCCTTCAGGCAGCGTCAGTTTTCATATTTCTCTTAGTGTCATCATGCCTGTGTCGAACAAAAAAACGAAAATTATATTTTTAGGACAGTACTAAGCAGTGCTGCTGATCAAATCTTTTTAATTGTAGAGACAAAGTTTGCCTCTCTTTTGATCAATTATTTAGTCAAAGATTAATTAATATTCAATCCATGCTTCCATCATGTCATGAATTAACAGTTAGGTTAATATATCTTCATATAGCGACACATTTTCTAGTTTTAAATCGATCATCCAGTATGTGTCCTAAAAGCTTGTCTTGTCCTATTTTAAGTATGGTTATTTTCCCCCCTGTGGTCTGTGTATTGTGTGATAAAGTTTTGTTTTTCTCATGCTCCCCTGCTGTTTGCCAGGCCTTTGAGCGCTCTGAAAGCGAGGAGGTAACCGTCATCTCCCAGCTGGTGAGGAAGATCCTCATCATAATCTCTCGGCCGGCTCGCCTGCTCGAGTGTTTGGTAAGCCCGAGGAAGAGAAAATCTCGTCCCATCTGAAAATGAGATTAGTTTGATTGAAATGGGTCAGAAGTCAGTTAAGGTTTATGTCAGAGCAAATGAGATTCTGACCTTAGAGCTGTCATATGAAATCAGTTTTGTCACCAGAAGATGAAGCTGATGATCTGTGAGGGAGGAGAAGATTATTTAAGATTTACTTTTCTTCCCCTTTGGTTTCCAATTCAATTTCTTGATGGTGAGATTTGTGTATTACTATAATAAGTAAAGGAATGAACACGAGTCAAGTTTTTTTTTTCTTTGTGATGTGATTCATTGTCCTGTTTCTGTTTTGACATAAGCTACAAAACCCAGTCCCTTTTAAATCGTCAGCTCTGAATACTGCTACAGTTAAGATAATTACATGTCATTCAGCTAATAGGATAACTGCTAGTAATTAAAGAAAAGTTAATGGACTCGAAACCTTAAGGGTAAGAGGCTGTATATCTGTAAGAATTAAATTCTGCCACTGCTTCCCTTTGCTGTTTTCTTTTTTGAATTCTGTATTCCATCGTGATATTGTCTTTGGCCAATTCACTTTAATGACACTTGGGTTGTTGACAGGAGTTTAATCCGGAGGAGTTTTACCACCTACTCGAAGCAGCGGAGGGTCATGCCAAAGTCGGCCAAGGAATCAAGACGGACATCCCACGGTACATCATCAGCCAGCTTGGTCTGACAAGGGACCTGTTAGAAGGTAAAGGGACTCGCCCATGAGGCAAAGCCTTGTACTCCCACTCAGCACACTTATTACATTTAAAAAAAATAAAAATAATAACTCACTGTAAATACATCAGTCTAACTCAAATTGTACTATTTCCTAACTGGACACATGACCACTATTTACAATTAGCCAACTTTCTTGACAAGCCGTGTTAAGAGGAAACGGTGTTATAGCACCAGCCAAGCGGCAAGCATGGGAGTATATAGAGCAGCGGATCAGCGCCTCATCTCCTGTGGTTGTGCTGCACCAGTGAGGAGTATGAAAAGCAGTTGAGTGTATTACAGTGTAAAAGCAACTAGTACTACTATTATTACTACTACAACTATAATACTAACAACTTTGCAATCTTTCTAAAGAATAATAAAAAAAATAATCATTTATTCACATCATTTATTTTACCTGTGCGGATGTCATGGAGATGTGCTCTAAATCTGTTAAAACACACTCACATTACCATAGCAATAAGAAAATCACAGATGATTTGCTTGTGGTAATTGTGCTTTCTGTATGTGGAGGATAGTGTGATTCAACAGTGGCTGCGCAAGTTGTTGTGAGGTTTTCGCCATGACACAACTGTGGACACAGACGAAAACGTGTTACTGAAAATATTTTGTTATTGTTACTCTGTGAGTAAATGATTTCCTGTCACTTCACATCGGATCTGGCTCGCATCCTTCAGCAAGACATGACCAGATTCTAAATCATCGCTTTAAAAAACTGCAACGCTTAAAACTGACAGGACGAAAGAACTGTGCTGTGAAAAGTTACTGTTCTACTATTAAACTCTCCCTCTCTCCCCCCTTCCCTCTTGTTTCCAGACATGGTGCAGCTTGAACAGTATGATGCTGGTCCTTCAGTGGAACCAGATGCTAATCTGGAGGTATTTCATTCTAAGAACATCTTGCATATACTGTGCTTTCTACCCTTGTGACTTTTCACTCTTTCCAATACTCACATAGGTGTCAAATGTGAACACTATTCGATGTTTACCCCTATTTTTACGTGATGTAGCAGACTCCTGAACTGTCCCTGAAGCATTAATTATGCTGTGATAATTCTCTTAATTGTTTTATTGCGTTTACTGGGCCCATAAACAGCTGCTGGCAACATGGTTCTGTCTCCTCTTCTCAGAATAAGCCCCCACAGACTCTGACACCAACTCGCAGGAAACCTCTAGAAAGTGACTTTGAAACCATCAAACTCATCAGTAATGGAGCCTATGGGTAAGAATAAAGTGTTAAAGCTTTGTCTGGTTTGTCTTGTCACTGTTTGTTTGTATTATTTTCGAAGGCATTTGTATTTTATTTTAAACAAAGTGTCACACAAATTTCAAGTAATGACAAGAAGTCAAAAGGCTGAAGGTTTCCTTAAAGATTCATTGCATGCCAGACGTTACAGCTATTATGTTCCCTCGGCGATAATAGGACTAATGGTGGTTTCTGATAGGGCTGTGTATCTGGTCCGTCACAAGGAGACCCGCCAGCGGTTTGCCATGAAAAAGATAAATCGCCAGAACCTGGTCCTGAGGAACCAGATCCAGCAGGCGTTTGTGGAGAGGGATATCTTAACCTTTGCAGAGAACCCCTTCGTTGTCTCTATGTTCTGTTCTTTTGAGACACGACGTCACCTCTGCATGGTCATGGAGTATGTCGAAGGTAAAGTAGCCGAGTTATCAAACCAACATGATACATGTATATCTATACACTAATGTGTAATAATGAACAATTCAGGCTACACTGCAATACCTTGTCAGGCAACTGTTTGCACCTCTCACTCAGGGTGTTTGTGCAGGTTTTAAATGTCTCAAAAAGTATAGACATTTGAAACAATGTTTTCCAGACCTTGAAAATCTGGGAAAAAAGTTAATCTCATAGTAAAATGTGTATAGTCTGCACAAATGCACAAAAGCATTGTAAAATATGCAATATATGAAGAAAAGCAAATAATATCTTGAACTTATTTTGCGAGCTGGTCACAGAAATGTGCCATCCATCCATCCATCCATCCATTTATTCATTCATTCATGCTTTTATATGAAACATATTTCTGTGAAATGTGTGCACTTTTGTGATTTTCATCACAAATGTTTTTGTTAGTAAAACATAATTTACTGTGAATTCTGGTACAGGTACAGTAGGCACACAGGTATAAAACTACATAAGGTCAAGGTCTTGGAGTCTGGAAAAAGTGTATTTTTGTGTGTCTGTATTATGTGTATTTATTTATTGTATATTGTGTTTATATCTTTTTTGTGTTTTAGTAATTTTGCCACTCAGGGAAACACACAAAGTGTACCTGTGCTGTAATGAACCTGTGCAAATGGCAAATAAACTCAATTCTATTCTCAAGGCAAAAAGGCTGCCATGACACTAAAGATATACGTCAGTTAGCCATAGAAAACTGGTCGCAACTATCATGGGATGGCAAATAAAAATGAGGTTTATGCTTTTCTCTCTTTGTGTTTTTTGTTAAGGTGGAGACTGTGCCAATTTACTCAAGAACATGGGCCCTCTGCCTGTAGAAATGACAAGGATGTACTTTGCTGAAACGGTCCTGGCCCTGGAATACCTTCACAACTATGGCATTGTGCATCGGGATCTCAAACCTGACAAGTGAGCACTGACCCCTACTTTACACCTGTTTTCAATATGTGCATTTCCTTTGGACATGTGTTGAGAATGAGTCTGAATCAGTTCTACTGTTAAATACTGTGACATAAAGTACAAGATATTGGGCAAGCTCCTTTTTAGTTCATCTTTTTTTATTTTATTTCTCTTTTTGCTTTTGTTTTTTAAACCCAACAGTTTATTAATCACATCCATGGGCCACATCAAACTGACAGACTTTGGCTTGTCCAAAATTGGCCTAATGAACATGACCACCAACTTATGCGAGGGTCACATGGGGAAGGACACAAGAGAATTTGTTGACAAACAGGTGAGAAAATATCCGATTTGATATCTTCATACAACTACTTTGTGGCAGGTGTGATTATAGAAGCAGCTGTTTCTGTTATTTACCTGTGTCGGTTGTGCAGGTATGTGGTACTCCAGAGTACATCGCCCCGGAGGTGATCCTTAGGCAGGGCTACGGCAAGCCTGTGGACTGGTGGGCAATGGGCATCATCCTGTATGAGTTCCTGGTCGGCTGTGTCCCGTTCTTTGGAGACACTCCTGAGGAACTCTTTGGCCAAGTTGTCAGTGGTGAGTGCACCGAAAATAACCAAAACGGATCTCATCTGTAAAAACATTTGTTTTATATAATATGTTATGATTGTTACAGAACAGACTTCTTTTTTTAACCTTTATTACATTGCAGTTTGTTAAAACACTATTTTTTTACCAGCAAGATTCTCCAAGTCGCTGCAGAAAACAGTATGCATAGACTTGTTAAAGACTTTCATTTACGATCGCCTGACTGGTTCTTGCTTCTCTCATTTGCAGATGAAATAATTTGGCCGGATGGAGAGGATGCTTTACCTGTTGAGGCTCAGGACCTGATCACCCGCCTGCTGAGTCAAAGTCCTCTGGAACGAATGGGAACTGGTACTGCTGAGGGTTTTTCCTACCAGAATCAAATCCATTATTAGACTTTTGCAGTAGAAGGGAAATCACAACTGTGGATTTGTTCTAAATCCTATTTAGACCTAATTCAAATATTTATGAAATACTTACAGAGTGGCATAATGTTAAAATGACACACATAAAATTACATTTTAGAAGTATTTATACGAGGAGAAGACACAAGTAGGAACTGAACTTGATTGTGTGTGGTGTGTGGGAACTGTGGTTGCAGGTGGAGCCGTCGAAGTCAAACAACACCCCTTTTTCAATGGCTTAGATTGGAATGGACTCTTGCGCCAGAAAGCTGAATTCATCCCTCAGCTGGACGCAGAGGATGACACAAGCTACTTTGACAGTAAGTAACAGTGGATAATATCTTACAATTTTCTTCAGGCTTCAAGAGTAAGTTTCCTTTTACATTCAAAACACATGCAGCTGAAAACAAAAGGCTGTTAAATATCAGACCTCAGGATTGACAGTATTGGTGTACAAACATTGTTTTGCCTTCAGCTCGATCAGAACGTTACCATCACATGGCATCTGATGAGGATGAGGAAACCAATGACGAAGAGTCTTCCTTGGAAATCAGACAGTTTTCATCCTGGTCACATCGCTTCAGCAAGGTAAGGACTGCAGTCGCTAGAAAATAAGAGCTTATTAGGATTAAGAAGTGGTGTTTAAACTGTTTCAAGACGGCTAAAAGAAATTGGGTTGAGCGAGAGAGTGAACAGGTTTGTCTCTCAAAGCAAATAGACTTTACTGATTCGTCTTGTTTCCAGGCTCTTGAGAAATGTTATTGCTCTGTTTGACAGCAGAAGCTCTCAGGATGGATATTTAGGATTATAGCAATTCTTAGCACATTTACAGACAAAAGAGCCAGAGGCCAAAGTGTGAACTCAGTGGAAAGAAAAACAAGCTAGATTTGCACAGGATGCAGTGATCCATACATTCATACATTTCATACATTCATCTCTTCAATACTGTGTCCCACTCAATGCTTCACATACTCTCTCTTTTCTCATCTCAGGTTTACAGCAGCACAGAACATCTGGCAACACCCTCCAACCTGAGCTTCTCTTCCGACCGCAGCCACAGTGAAGATAAAGAGGACCGTAGGGACATGGGAGGACTCAGTCCTTCCCCAATTCCAGCAGAGGGCAGCATGGAGTGCAGATATACTGGACATATGGCCAGGTAAACACAACCACAATACAGTACAATTAACCCCGTTCAGACCTGGTATTAACATTTATCCTGAGTGATCCGATCGCAAGTGCTTAGGTCATCTATGAATGAAGGTATGAACGCATCTTGAATGCATCTTGAGATCTGATCCAGACAACATTTTGAGTTGGTTTGAGTAGAGATATGTACTTAAGCACGTGTGAAAGCAATTCATGCTCAGGAGGCAACTGCCTCCTCACCCTCTGACTCACTGCAGCGCTCTCTCTCTCTCTCTCTCTCTCTCTCTCTCTCTGTGTGTGTCACTAACGCCGATACACAGACACACACATAATAAAAACACCTTGACTTGGACATGGATACATCGGTTCAGTCAAACGGGTTAAAAGTAAAAAATTTTGTTCTCAAACAGAAAATAACATCCATGTTTTATTGAGCGTCCATGGTTTTGTATAGAGCGTGCAGACGTGAGATCTGATCACAGGTTTTCACAGGAGACACATCCAGGACACGTGTTAATGCCAGGTGTGAACAATAGCACTTGGGACTATCTGCTTGTGATTAGATTTCTCAGGACCGATGTTAATACAAGGTCTGAATGAGGTCTTATACTGTGTATTATATTTTTATACAATTCTAGTCCAGTCCTTTTGTTTGTTTGTATTGTTTTTTTTAATCACTTAGTTGCTAGATAACGTCTAAAATGCTCCCATGAAACAGAGGACATGATTGTTCACAAGCAAAAACCAGCAGGCCACCAAAACATGGTGTGATTGTTTTGACTGTTGTACCAGTTGATTTACTTGTCCAACTGGTCTGTTTGTAGTCTTCAACCTCGAGCCTCTTCCAGCTCCTCCCAGTCTGAGAGGAGCACCAGCCCTCTGGTGATGAGCAGCACACACAGCCTGGAAACAATGCCCCGCTTTGCCCTGTCCACTGATGATGAAGGTACATTTACACTGCCATGTTTTTGTACATGGCGTTCAAGCATTTACAGGAGGTAATCTTGACCATATTTACACGTTGTTTATCCTTTTAATCCATTTTACGTGCAGCTGAGGTGGTCGTATCAAACCTTCGGAGAATCAGGATTCGCAGTAACAGCACTGGGGCCAAGCACTCGTCCCCGAAGGACCCTGCTGGCTCTCGACGATTTGGTAACCAACTGGATACACCGGACAGGCAAAGGCTTCCCTGTGGAGGAAAGGTCCCAAAGTCAGCCTCTGTCTCAGCCCTGTCCCTCATCATCACTTCAGGTACGGAAGCCTGTTATCACCATTACAATGTCGAGCAGATGACAGAATAGATCTGATTGTCAAAAATCTAAACATGGAATAGAAATTTGTTTACGTTTAGCTGTTTATAAAAATGGACATAGTTTTCTAGGGAAGAGAACCTGAAAGTGAAGTTAGGGGGGCAAAGTCTATGGGAAAATTAGCCTACTTCTCACTTGATTTGTAATATCAGAAACGTTATCCTATAAATAAAAGTTGAGTTTATGAATCTGCTGTCTTGTTTTCATTTTAACGTGTAAACATGTCAAATTTATATGGTTAACAAATAAATAACAAAATCTCTCTGGTGTTTGACACAGACGACTCGCCCGGTTGCCTTCAACCCAGTCCCATTTCCCCGCGCTCACTCTCTTCCAACCCTTCCTCTCGTGATTCATCTCCCAGTCGTGACTTTTCGCTAGGCCACAGCAGCCTGAGGCCACCCATCATCATCCACACCTCAGGGAAGAAGTTCGGCTTCACTCTGCAGGCCATCAGAGTGTACATGGGTGATAGTGACGTGTACACGGTGCATCACATGGTGTCGGTAGGTGTCATCATAAATGTTTAAATAAATAAATCTGCCTTGTTGCCTAGTTCTGGTTTGTTAAATGTGTGTTTTGTTCTGATTAAAAAAAAAAAAAGAGGAGAATAGTATAAAAGGTGGTTATGCAATGCTCAAATAAAACACTTCTCCTCTCACTCTGCATTTCTGTTTTTACAGAGTGTGGAGGAGGGCAGCCCAGCACACCAAGCTGGTCTCCACACAGGAGACCTCATTACCCACGTGAACGGAGAGTCTGTCCAAGGCCTGGTCCACCCTGAAATGATAGAACTGTTGCTGAAGGTACGACACCTCTTATCTTCAGTTTAAACGCGGTGTTTGTCGTGAGCATGAACTAACCATTATTTCATTCCTTTGCGATGGGCAGAGTGGCAGCAAGGTGGCGCTTCAGACCATAGCACTGGAGAACACGTCGATCAAAGTTGGTCCTGGTCGGAAAAGCAAACACAAAGGCAAGATGGCTCGTCGCAGCAAGAAGAGTAAGAGGAGAGATAATTACGACAGGTGAGAATCTGCACTTTAGTTCCCACTCACTCTCTGAAGTGTCATCCATTTCCTTCTTACTCTGAGCACTCTGTGGACATATAAACGGCATGCAACTGAATGTCAGAAAAACTAACCCACTAAATAATATCCTGTCTCCCTCTAGTGTTACACACACATAATTAAATCCTCATTGTTCTAAATACTGAACAAGGCCATTACTATACACAAAATACCTACTCCAGCCATCTGACTCTTTTTTTCCTTCTCCCATTCCAAGGCGACGAAGCATCCTGAAGAAGCTGTCGAAGCAGAGCACAGTGATGCACAGCAGCCGCAGCTTCTCTTCAGGTCTCCATCATTCTGTCTCCTCCAGCGAAAGTCTTCCAGGTTCCCCAACTCACAGCCTCTCCCCCGGCCCATGCACTCCATGCCGTAGCCCTGCACCGGACCATCAGGCCTTTGGTTAGTTAAACATACCTGGAGAGTAACTGATCATGTGCAAAGTAAATGGTTGTTTTAAAGGGGTCAACACTGATTAGAACTGATTAACCACAGGCCGTATATAAATTGTAGATACAAACACACATTTTGATCATATATGCCGTGCTTCATTGTCTATTTTCCCATACATTGCAAAATTGATATCATGATTGATTGTAGACCTGATACATGCAATTGAGACCATCTAATCCTAAATGAAAATGTGTGCTATCATTATATATTTATATTTACCCCTGAGCAAGGTACCCAACCCCCATTGCTCCCCGGGTGCTGCTTAGTGGCTGCCCGCTTCTCCTAATTCTAGGAAGGTTTCTAGTAGAGGATGGGTTAAATGCTAATGAGGAATTTCCAACTGCAGGACTGATAAAGGACTACTTTTATATTTTTAAGTAGATTTATTTTCCCATAGACTTCCATTCAAACAGAGGTCTTATTGCCACCAGTGGAATTGTACCCTGGTGGATGCCTTCTGCTTTTATCCTACTGCTAGTCCTCACTTTTCAAACTGGTAGACTACATTCAACTCTCTGTGTGTACATCATGCATTTTGTTTGAAAGTGTGAAACAATTGTGTTCCTTTCCAGAAAACAACTCTCCTCAGAGCACATCTCCTTGCTCCAGCTCTCCCAGTTCACCCGCCGCACACATCCGGCCCAGCTCACTCCATGGCCTGGGCTCCAAACTCAGCACGCAGCGTTACACCAAGGTGGGCCGCCGCAAGTCAACCAGTAACATCCCTCCCTCACCTTTGGCCTGCAACTCCTCCTCGTCCTCTGCTCAGCCCCTTTCTCCACAGCGCTCGCCCTCCCCACTGCCAGGCTTCTCTAAAAGCCTTCACACTTTTCATGGCAAAACCCTGTCCCCACCCACCATTGTCAGACACATTGTCCGTCCCCGCAGCGCCGAGCCGCCTCGATCTCCCCTACTGAAGAGAGTGCAGTCGGCCGAGAAACTGTCTGGAGTGTATCATGCTGATAAGAAGTCTTACGCCCCACGCAGGCACACGCTGGAAGTGCCATTTTATGGTGAGGCTGATGTACTGTGTGACTCAGAGGCGGAGGGCACCTGTGGGGGCTCCTACATCGGGGCCGATCACAGCAGGCTGGGAGGATACATCGGCAGCCAGAGGGTGAGAGACTCTGGTATTGAACGATCTGAGCAGCTGGTGGTGATGAGAAAGCTCAACCTATCGGAGCGGCGGGATTCTTTTAAGAAGCAGGAGGCGGTGCAGGAGGTGAGCTTTGACGAGCCAGAGGAGAAAGCCAGCGCCACAGTCACAACGGCCGCCACAGCACCAGGGGCCCAAACACAACCGCAGCAGCAGCAACAGCAGCACAGGATGGCCTGGATCGTCACTCAACCCCAAACAAGCAAAGAGGTGGAGCTGGAAGTGCCTGTGGTGAGGAGGTTCACCCTGGTGCCCCAGATCGCCGTGCAGGGTTCAACAGAGAGTGAGGAGCAGGATGAGTGGGAGCCGTGTTCAGACAGCGAGGAAATCACAGAAAAACCTGAGCATGATGTCGGTGTCTCTTCATCTCAGCATCGGCCGGCGGTACATCCTCTGATTGACAAGAGCTGCAGTCACGCAGCAGAAACGGCTTCCAATTGTCCTGAAGCTGGACGATCAAGTGAGAAGACTGAGTGTCAGGAGGAAACTCCACAAAAAGGGCCTCAGAGAAAGTGACTGCTCACTGCTCTTCTCTCATTTCAGCTGCTCGTCTTTTAAGTGTTTCAAGTGTAACATGCATCATCACTGATGGAAAACTACCCAGTGTTTTTTTTTTTAAGTCTAAGCCAGATGAACTGGAAGCTGTAAACTAATTTACAAACCTGTCTGGCTGAAAGGTAGTAGGCGAGGCTTTCACTTGAATTTTTTTTCTCCTTTTTTTTTTGTAAATATTTGCGTCAATGATTTGTAGACATCTTGTTTGTATTTATTACATTTTATGAGTTAGTAACAGGGAAAGAGGGAAATTCTCTTTGGTTGAGTAGCAACGGCTCAGCATTTTTGTATAAATAAAGTGGCTTTTTGTCCTTTGACTGTTTTTTTGTTGTTTTTTTCCTATAAATGTCTATTTTTAAAATAAACTGTCACAGCACAGAGTAGTTTGATACTGCGATGCATAGCTGTTGCAGGACCAAAAGGTACAAGAAGCATAGTGCTTGTGGGTTTTAGTTTTTTTTTTTGTGTTGAATTTGAACTGTGCAGCTTCCACTAGTGTTGTACTGCTACAGTATGATCTGGATCTTTCTTAAACCAGTAACCCAGGAACACTTGTTAAATCTAAAGTACACACATACTGATACACATACTGATAAGAGAATAGTGTGTTGCTGTGCTTAGCCCCTACGTCCTTCACAACACACTAGAAACAAATCATTAATTAATGCTGCTGCAGAAAAATATAGCCGAGTGTGAAAGTGGAAAGCTTTGCTCAGTTGAACTTCTTCCCCATTTTGCACTTTTCAGACAGAACAGCTGTCAGTGATGTTTGGAGAGGAAAAAAATGTCCAGTCGTAGTTGTGTGATGGAAGGAGACTATGTTTACTTTAGCGTCTGTGGCCTGTTTTTCCTCTGACAACGTATTGGGGAAATAAAAGTACTTAATTGAACTTGATGATCATGGTTCACGCAGAGTGAACCCTCAGCCACAGTTTATGTCTTTTGTGTAAATGTGGAACCAATGTGATTCAAAAAGGCCACCGTGTTTCCTCAGCGTCCTCTAAGCCATATCTCTGAAAACCGAAATGTCAGGTTAAATGATTTGTTTTGCCTTTAATTTCAACACAGCAGGGACACTTCCTGAAATGTGCATTTAAATGTAACACATTTTTGTACTGTTATTTGAGGCTGCTCATTGTTTGAGTGAGGTTTAGTGAGGTGAGAGTTTCATTCTCACGTTCTAACATCTTTTAACTGTGATACAGCATGACACACACACACAGAGCAGTGTTTTAAGGCAGTTTGAGTGTGTACTTTTGCATCTGTACTGCTTTCCTTTTCTAAAATATGTTTGTGTTTTTTTTCCACATGGTTAGAGTGACAACACATTTTGAACCTGGAACATTTTGCTTCTCTGTGTGTGTTTTTTCCTGGAACTTGTATTTGTTTTTTTGTTTCTCACGAGCATGTGAGAAACACCATACCTAAGAGGATGTTCCCACTTGGTCTACTGTGTAGTGATGTTTACATGCACTAATGTTTTTTTGTAACTGAATGTTTAAGAGGGACACATGAACATGGACTCTTATCCCAGGGCTTCTTTGAACAACTGTTTTATGTGTTTGTATTGTGCAAATATTGATGTATATTTTGATAACACAGTTGTGTATAATTCCATGTTTTTCAGGACATGATGATGCACAATGACGATGATAATGTGTGGCATCAGGATTTTGGGACAGTTGGCTTTGAGGGATTTTTTTTTGTTGTTGTTGTTTTTATTAACAAAACACCCTGCTGGGAGCCAGAGCAGTATTACACATCCACTACAGCCTTGGATGTGTCACACTTTTCCACTACAAAAAGGGAGTTTTGATTGTCTTACTCATCAGTGGCTGTGGCTTGCTTTTGTGTCGACTTTCTCCTGGGTCCTCTGTTAAGCCTCAGATTTGTTCATATGTTTTTAAACTTCTCCTTAAAATAGTCTTTGAATCCCAAGGTGCCGCCCTCACAGCACAATGTGTCAGTACACAAGACGGAGTTGTTCAGTTAGAGAAAGAAATCTGATTCTTCAGGGAGAAAATTACTACATTTTCTTTGATATGGATTTATGCAAGTTGGTTGTATTGTATGTTGTTTTTTTTTTTAAATGAGAAAGATGACTTCAGGAATACCATTTCTCTAGAGGTGCAGTCATGTATCTACATTAATTGGACAAAGGTTAAAAATAAATAAAACAGATTTTACATCTGGGAAGGAAGAGCGTATTGTTATAGAAAACGTAGACGGTTGTTGCTCTATATTCAGATCTTCCTCTGAATAATCTGGTTTCTTATGTGACTGTAAATGTTGATGTTGCTTTGTTTGTCTCCACTGGTTCAAAGACTTATTTTAGCAGCAGTGAGAGCTTTAACCACTGGAGATCAGCACAAACGACACTTGGCTGGTGTTAAACTTAGTCTTATTCTCAGAACTAAGTGGCAGGTCTGACTGTTGTACAAGTGCACGTGTTCTACTGTGGACTCTTCTGTTCAGTGCATGCTGCATGACACAAGCACACATCAGTAATACTTGACTGCATGGTATACCGGCGTGGTCGCCCTGTACTGTGTTTTCTTGTGCAACAAATAAACTTTGTATTTCTCTTTGACTTTTCTTTAGCTGGGCTGTGCTGGTGTTTGAATTTCACTGATGCTGTGTTTACCACACTCAGCAGCAACCTTTAGTTTCCAAAAAAGCCATTTTTGGCTCCTCCCTACCCAAATGAAATTAATCTGAAGCCACAAAACCTATTTGACCTGTAGAATGAAGATAACATCATTTAAAAAGTTTTATATAAAGATATCATTTATATAAAATGACTATATAGTTTGTTGCGTTTATGACATTTTAAGAACTATGTGTGGACAATTAATAACATTAAAAAGTTGCCCACTTTGAAACAAATAAAACAATATTTGGATTATACAGAGTTTATGGTTGAGAAAACCTGCTGGCTTGAGTGATGGAAATAATTTAAAATGCACACTTTACAAAAAAGGATTTCCATATTTAAAAAATAAGTTTGTCAGGTTTGGGGAGATTTTCAATATGACATAGACATTGGATGTGACGTAATTTTAGTTATAATAAAACAACAGTTTTATTTATTGCCTTGAATATAAAAAAAAAATATATAAATCATTGTGTTCTACCACCTGCAGCACCTACTCCTGCCACCTGGGGGCCCACACTGGAAGCTAATTCAATTTAAAGCTGCAGTTGTCCTCCCAGGCCTCCTGGAGCAGTGTCGTACCGTTGATTACGTACTTGACATCACAGAAGAAGAAGCTCCGTGTCCTTCACGACAGTTAGCATGGCTACTGCTACGAAAATCATCCAGAGGTTACGTAATTTCTTAGCCGGGGTAAGAGACCGAACTGAGGGAAAAGTATGACGTAAAGCCGAGACTAGCTGTTCACAATGTTCACGTTTAGAAGCGGAGAAAGTTGTCGAACTGGACTGGTCTAAAGGGCAGAAATGGCCCCTGTTAGCATTTGTTAGCTTCCCGCACAGTTTTACTGTTCATGATAACACTGTCTGTTTTGTTTAGTTCATCACTTGTTGGCTTGCTCTTTTTTTTTTAGCGGGACTTGCAGAGCAAACTTCAGCTGCGATATGAGGAGATTGCAAAAAGGTACGACTTGAAACACACGTAATTTTCTGAAGAGAAAGCCTATTATGTGTTATTAAACGGTGATGTTTGAATGTTAGCTTTCTCTGCTCAAAGCAGTTGCTGCGCTTTGATTGATATGTTAGTAAACAAAGGTCCACTGTTGTGCTGATTATTGTTGGTTTGACGTCTGATTTGCTTGCATGTATGATACTTGTTTCAAGAACTGTCACAGCATTTTAGAGTTCATCTGTACACTGTGTGGTTACACATCTCACATGCATTGAAAAATATGCAGATTACACTAAAAATTATTATTATCAGTTATTAGCATCTTTCAAAAGGTATTTTACAATTAAACAAATTAAATATATATTGGTGATATATCGTCCCTGCCAGTTTCACTCACCAAGCATCATTACTTGGTGTCTCCTCGTGGTGGCGCTGCTCAAATGATTGAGGGAAACTTGTGCCGAAGAAGAGGGAGTTTACAGGGGGGTTATGGTGGAGAAAGCTTCGTTAAGAGATGCCTTATCCTTGTTCAATACACAGACTTTCTGAACTTGTTTATATGTTGTGAATAGAGAAATCCTGCACTTTTAGCTGTTCACGTTTTGTTGCCGTCTGCTGTACATAACACAATGACTCTACATATGTACCTTATACACCCTCACTTTTGATTAGCCATAAAATTGATGGATATGTTGTGAATGAATGACTCTTGTCTTAACATCTCACAACCAGTTCCTGAGATAATGTGTCCTCACAAACTCTTACCCATATAAATCTGTGTGGCACTTATCTTCATCATAAGTCAATTTAATTACATCACTTTTTTGTGGTATTTTTTGTAAGCAGACATACAATTAAATTTTTTTTGTTTACTATACTTTTCTGCCTTGTAGGACGCAGCCACCACCAAAACTGCCTGTAGGCCCGAGCCACAAGTTCGCCGACAACTACTACTTCACCAGAGACGGACGTGGAGAATCAGTACCTGCCACAGTTGTCATGTCTTCACAGAAGGCTCTCACTGCTGGCAGGTAAAATACCTAGTCAATGACATGCACAGCAATAATTTGTCTATAACCACATATGGATTTTAATATACTGAACAGTTACCTTTGTTCAGTCAGAGAAAACGCACCTGATCAACAGGAATAGAAGAAAATGGAAAATGTAGATCAACATGTTACATGACATACAAGTTTTATTAAACTATGAAACGACATATTTTACGCTAAGAAAATGTTCCTGTTTATGGCTTTAGCTAAATCTTTAAGTAACTGAGTGTTCTCTTCTCCTCAGCCAAGTTGCTGAAGCCCCAAAACCTCCTGTTACCCCGGGTGCTGTATATAAAGCACCAGAGCTCTCCACAGACCAGCCGTACCTCTGAGCATCAGGTCAAATCATTCAGCATCATTTCTCCATCCAGTGCTGCTGTAGAGGCCTGACCACAGCAAGTGTTGGTTGTATACTGTACAGTAGAAATTGTGAATAAAATGTTATATGTTTAAGTTTGTCCGTCCAACTACTTTTTCTACTTGTATTACAAGCACAACTTAGCAAATGTGTGCCAGTCCAGTATCTAGATCCTGTAGTTAATGTGACCTGCCTGCTCCATTTCTGTCTTGAGCACCAAAAAATATGGCTTCTTCTTCATGCATTTTTTTAATGTGAAATTTGGTAATAAGATCGGAGTGATGAGGGAAATAAAGCACAATTTTCCCTATTTCTGTGTTCACTATGAAAAGGTTTGTCTTTCTTAAGTTTATGCATAAATTCAGAAGACCAAAGAAGTGACCGTTTCAGGGTGCAGTTAATTTCACATCAATGTCACACTTAAAACTTACTTTTGAGGTGTATTTGTTAAAAGGAACTTTTGGGGCAATTGGATTAAATACAACCAAGTGGTAAAGTTTTTTTATTCCCTCATAGTTTAGGGAACATTAGGCTTCTGCATAACCCTGAGGTAACTTTCTTATTATCTAATCAGCCATTTCTCCCGGCTATCGTTCTACATGCGCGTATGTTTTGGTTGTGTTTATCACACACACAATGCCCTGCGTGGTATTTGGTTTACTTGAAGCGGACCGAGACCTACGTTTTTAGGCAGACCATAGATCGGTTCCCTATTCACACCTCCCCAAACGAACCAATTTCCGAGCAAACAAATTAGGGTTCAATTAAGAAGGGCTGGTGTGAATGCACCCTTAGATGTTTAACGGCGCCAACACACCTGATTCAAATGAGTGGGTAGTTAGGCTTTTGCAGAGCTTGATGATGACTACTTGAATCAGTTGTGTTAGAGCAGGGAAACATCTAAAACAAGGCTCTCCGAGAACCAGGATTGGGAAACACTGTACTAGTAGCACCTGCCTCAGTCTCCGTCATCAACAAACTGACTCAAATAGAAATTTATTATTATTTTGAGCTTATTGGAATCTCGAGCCTCGCGAGAAATGCCGTATAGCTGTACAGTATCTCCTCTACATGAAAGAGCTGACTCATGTCGTTCACGGAGCCTCAAGTTGACATTTGAAAACACTCTTGCGTCATCATTCCGCGACCGCGTGGTTCTGCTGTGGAGGACGCGGAGCATGGGACCCCTTGGAGCTTTATTTCTTCTGCTCGTCTCGTGGCCTCATGTCCCCGGTAAGGTGGCGCAGTGAGCGAGTGTCCCGTGGTTGAGCTCTATGTCATTC